>NC_044982.1:91493727-91793727 GCF_008728515.1 Papio anubis
CCCCATAAATTCTGCTAAACAGTACTTTAATTTTTGTTAATTTCAGTATTTTCCTAAAATTCCCTTCTGGGTTATTTAAAAGTATGTTGTTAAATTTCCAAATATTTGAAGAAGTGGCTATTTCTAAGATTTCTGTTTGTTGGTTATCTCTAATTCCATTGTGGTAAGATGACATATTTATAGGACACAAATACTTTTGAAATGATTTGAAGCTTATTTCGTCACCCAAAATATGCTCAATCTTGGAGAATTCCCCATATGTGCTTGAAAATAATATCTTTTACGCACCTCCCTGTGAAGAGACCACCAAACAGCTTTGTGTGAGCAATAAAGCTTCTTAATCACCTGGGTGCAGGCGGGCTGAGTCTGAGAAGAGAGTCAGGAAGGGAGATAGGGGTGGGGCTGTTTTATAGGTGAAGGAAAATTACAGTCAAAGGGGGTTGTCCTCTGGTGGGCAGGGGTGGGGGGTCACAAGGTGCTCAGTGGGGGAGCTTTTTGAGCCGGGATGAGCCAGGAGAAGGAATTTCACAAGGTAATGTCATGAGTTAAGGCAAGGACCGGCCATTTTCACTTCTTTTGTGGTTGAATGTCATCAGTTAACGCAGGAACAGGCCATTTAAATTTCACTTCTTTTGTGATTCTTCAGTTACTTCAGGCCATCTGGATGTATACGTGCAGGCCACAGGGGATATGATGGCTTAGCTTGGGCTCAGAGGCCTGACATTCCTGTCTTCTTATATTAATAAAAATAAAACAAAATAGTGTTGAAGTGTTGGGGCAGTGAAAATTTTGTTGGGGGGGGGGTGCGGTATGGAGAGATAATGGGTGATGTTTCTCAGGGCTGCTTTGAGCGGGATTAGGGGTGGTGTGGGAACCTAGAGTGGGAAAGATTAAGCTGAAGGAAGATTTTGTGGTAAGGGGTGATATTGTAGAGTCGTTAGAAGAAACATTTGTATAGAATTATTGGTGATGGCCTGGATACGGTTTTGTAGGAATTGAAAAACTAAACAGAATAAGAGAAGGCGAAAAACAGGTATTAAAGGACTAAGAATTGGGAGGACCCAGGATATCTAATTAGAGTGTCTAAGGAGGTTCAGCATAGCCCTGCCAACAAAGATTATTTATTTACTTTAAGAGGGAGTTAAGAGTGGTGGTTTGGGGATAGCACCAGGAGATATCAGCTGTGATGGCTTGGAGAAACAGTGTAAACTGGCAGTATAAACAAGAGCAGGGCATTTATGAGTACTTGAGAATGGTGAATAGGAGTATGACTAGACAGAAGATAGTAGGGATGACAAGTTTTTTGGGGTGCAGTCCAAGTTAGTCTGGTGTCTGGAATGAGACTGGGGCCTAATAAAAAGGAGCATCTATACAGGATCTTAAATGGGCTGTACCCTGTAGCAATCTGAGGACAGGCCTGAATTCTGAGAAGGTAAGTGGTAAAAGTACTGTCCAGTCCTTTTTAAGTTGCTGGCTGAGCTTGATGAGGTGTGCTTTTCAAAGACCATTAGTCCGTTCTACCTTTCTTGAAGATTGAGGACTGTAAGGGGTATGAAAGTTCCATTGAATACCAAGAGCCTGAGAAACTGCTTGGGTGATTTGACTAGTAATGGCTGGTCCATTATCAGACTGTATAGAGGCTGGAAGGCCAAACCGAAGAATTATGTCTGACAGAAGGGAAGAAATGACCACGGTGGCCTTCTCAGACCCTGTGGGGAAGGCCTCTACCCATCCAGCGGAAGTGTCTACCCAGACTAAGAGGTATTTTAGTTTTCTGACTCGGGGCATGTGAGTAAAGTCAATTTGCCAGTCCTGGGCAGGGGCAAATCCCCAACCTTGATGTGTAGGAAAGGGAGGGGGCCTGAATAATCCCTGAGGGGTAGTAGAATAGCAGATGGAACACTGAAAAGTGATTTCCTTGAGGATAGATTTCCATGATGGAAAGGAAATGAGAGGTTCTAATAGACAGGCTAGCAGCTTGTAACCTACATGGAGGAGGTTATGAAATGATGACAGAATAGAATGGACCTGTGAGGCTGGAAGGAGATATTTTCCTTTTTCTAAGAACCATTTGCCTTGTTTGGGAAGAGACTGATAGGTGGAAGTTTCAGCGGGGGAGTAGGTGGGAGGGACTGATGTGAAGGAGAAAAACTGGCCATGAGGGACAGAAATTGGAATGCTAGCTGCTTGTCTAACCACCTTATCAGCATAAGCGTTGCCTAGAGCAATGGGATCTGACGCCTTTTGATGGCCCTTGCAGTGAATGACTCTAGCTTCCTTTGGAAGTAAAGTGGCCTTGAGCAGAGTTTTTATTAAAGCGGCATTAATGATGGAGGACGCTTGCATAGTGAGGAAATCTCTTTCAGCCTATATAACAACATGGTGGTACAGAGTATGGAAGGCATATTTAGAGTCAGTATAAATATTGACGCTTAGTCCTTTTGCAAGAGTGAGGGCCTGAGTTAAGGCAACTAGTTCGGCTTGCTGAGAGGTAGTGGAGGGTGGCAGAGTGGTAGCCTCAATGATAGGTGTGGAAGATACTATAGCATAGCCTGCCTTTGCTGGTGAGTGGCGATTAGGCCTGGTGTAACTGCCATCAATAAACCAAGTGTGTTCAGGGTGAGGAACATGAAAGAATATGGGGAAATTGAGTGAATGTCAGATGGATCAGAGAGATACAGTCATGGGGGTCAGGTGTCGTATTAGGAATAATGTGGGAGGCCGGATTGAAGTCCGGACCAGGAACAATGGTAACTGTGGGAAGCTCAACAAAGGGTGGGTATAGCTGAAGGAGCCGCGGAGCAGAAAGTATATGCGTCAGGTGGGAGGAAGAAAATAGATTTTGGAAGTTATGAGAACTGTAGAGAGTGAATTGAGCATAGTTTGTGATTTTGAGGGCCTCTAAAAGTATCAGGGTGGTGGCGGCTGCCACACACAGACGTGAGGGCTAGTAGGCTAAAACAGTAAAGTCAAGTTGTTTGGATAAACAGGCTACAGGGCATGGTCCTGGCTCTTGTGTAAGAATTCTGACCACGCTAACCATGCCTAGGAAGGAAAGGAGTTGTTTTGTAGAAGGGATTGGGGTTTGGGAGATTAGCCGGACACGATTGGCAGGGAGAGCATGTGTGTTGTTTTTATGAGAATTATGCCGAGATAGGTAACAGATGAGGAAGAAATTTGGGCTTGACAGAAGTAATGGGGGCTGTCTGTGAAGCCTTACGGCAGTATAGCCCAGATAATTTGCTGAGCCTGGTAGGTGTCAGGGTCAGTCTAAGTGAAAGCAAAGGGAGGCTGGGATGAAGGGTGCAAAGGAATAGTAAAGAAAGTACGTTTGCGATCCAGAACAGAATAATGGGTTGTGGAGGGATGTATTGAGGATAGGAGAGTATATGGGTTTGGCACCACGGGGTGGACAGGCAAAACAATTTAGTCGATAAGGCACAGATCCTGAACTAACCTGTAAGCTTTGTCTGGTTTTAGGACAGGTAAAATGGGGGAATTGTAAGGGGAGTTTACAGGCTTTACAAGGCCATGCTATAGTAGGCAAGTGATAATAGGCTTTAATCCTTTTAAACGGTGCTGTGGGATGGGATATTGGCGTTAAGTGGGGTAAGCGTGATTAGGTTTTAATGGGATGGTAAGGGGTGCATGATTGGTCACTAAGGAGGGAGTAGAGGTATCCTATATTTGTGGGTTAAGGTGGGGGGATACGAGAGGAAGATGCAAAGGAGACTTTGGGTTGGGAAGAAGGGTGGCAATGAGATGTGGCTGTGAACCACTAAGCTGAGCAGATCTGGGAAGGAGTCAATCCGAGAGCCTTGGGCTAGAGCTTTAGGGGCTCTAGGAGTAGCTATTAGGTGAGCTGGGCAGTCTGATTTCCAGTGGGTCCCTGCACAGATGGGACATGGCTTGGGAGGAATCCCAGGCTGCGGGCATTCCTTGGCCCAGTGGCCAGATTTCTGGCACTTGAAGCAAGATCCTGATGGAGGAAGTCCTGTAGGAATGATTGACTGCTGAGGCTTAGGCGTGTGTGGCTTAGGGGTTTTGAAGTCCTTGTGTGCTGGAGGTGTGACTGGGTTTTGTCTCACAGCAGAGATAAGTAATTGTAACTCAGAAATGTATTGCTGTCTGGCTGCCTCCTTTCTATTATTGTACGCCTTGAAGGCAAGGTTGATTAATTCCTGTTGTGGGGTTTGAGGGCCAGATTCTAATTTTTGAAGTGTTTTCCTAATGTCAGGAGTGGATTGGGTGATAAAATGCATATTAAGAATAAGGCAGCCTTCTGGCCCTTCTGGGTCTAGGGTGATAAAGCGTCTAAGGGTTGCTGCTAAGCGGGCCATGAATTGGGCTGGGTTTTCGTCTTTACCTTGGGTAGTTTCTTTAAGTTTGTCATAACTAACAGCTTTGTAAGCTGCCTTTTTAAGCCCTTCAACTAGGCAGGAAATCATGTAATCTCACCTAGCTATACCTGGGGAATCTGCCTGATAGTTCCATTAGAGATCCTCGCGGGGAACTGCTCTAATGCCTTCCTAGAGGTCTGACTTGTGAAGCCAGTGGTTATCAGTGTGAGATTGGGCTAGAGAAAAATCTCTTTCCCGTTCATCTGGGGAGAGGGTGGAAGTCAGGATGACATTTAAGTCATTCCAGGTTAAACTGTAGGACAGAGTTAGATATTGGAATTCCTGTATGTATTTAGTGGGGTCTGATGAGAAAGAGCCTAAACGCTGACTGATCTGAGAGAGGTCTGATAGAGAAAAAGGTACATGTACCTTGACTATGCCTTCAGCTCCAGCCACTTCTCTAAGACGAAATTGTTGTGCAGGTGGGGAAGATCTAGTCGCGGAACTAAACTGTAAGCCAGACTGGGTATGAAGAGTGGGGGTGATAGAAGGATTATAGGGTGGAGGAGTGGAGGCTGAGGAAGAACTGGGACTTAGCTCGGCCTGGCAATGAGGGTTGGGAAGAAGGGCGACTGTGAGCAGTTCCCCGAGAGGAACCCTAATGGAACTATCAGGCAGATTCCCCAGGTATAGCCTGGGGAGGAAGGGAGAGGTCAGATGAGTCTGTAGAAAAGGAAGACTGGAAAGACTTAGCGATGCTTGGGGTTGGGACTGAGGGGACAGGCGAGAGGGAAAGAAGAAGGATTTGGGAGGAATTGCATTGGGAACAGAGACTAGGGAGTGAACGAAATGTGAAAAGTGCCTGGATGTAAGGCACCTCAGACCATTTGCCCTGAAAGGACATAAATATAGATGTGTACCCGCCTCCCGCTACACCTTTGTTCTGCTCTCTAATCTTTGCACATACCAGAGATTTCGTAAGTTCTGTGAGCACCTGTTTTTCTGCACGTACCAGAGATTTTGTTTTGCACATACCAGAGATTTTGTAAGTTCTGAGGCAAGGTCACAAGACGTGTTTAAGTAAGATAAACTCTTGCTGCCGTAAACCTGCTCTCCCGCCTCAAAGGTTGAACCGAAATATCAGAAATGGCGGGAACCAATCATAGTTAGCCAAATCGCCTTGTTCAAACACTAGCCAATCATATATCTGATTTGTATAATAACTCTATGCCCACTTTTCTTAGACTATATAACACTGCTCGGAGCTCAGTGGGGGAGCTCTCCTGCCCGTCTCGTTTCGCGAGCAAGGGAAAGTTCCAGGTTCAAACCTGTAATAAAGATCCTTGCTGCTTAGCTTTGACTCTGGACTCTGGTGGTCTTCTTCAGGGAATAAACGGTCTGAGCATAACAGCCCATTTTATGACAAAAATTATTTAGGTCTTGTAGGATGGAGAAATCAAAAGTGCCGTTTTTTGGCCATTTAGAGCCATTGTCAGGTTTGTATTGGGGCCAAGCGGTGTGGCAGAAGAAAATAAGGCATTTAAGTTTTAGGTCAGGTGTGAGTTGAAGAGGTTTTAAGTTTTTGAGAACACAGGCTAAGGGAGAAGAGGGAGGAATGGAAGGTGGAATGCTGCCCATAGTGAAGGAGGCAAGCCCAGAGAAAAGAGAAAGTAGAGACATGGATAGAAGGGATCGGGGGGTTCTTGCCCTCCAGAAAAGCAGAGAAGGGGTAGAGACATGGAGAAAAGGGTTTGGGGGGTTCTTGCCCCCCAGAAAAGCGGTACTTGCCACTAAGGGTGAAGGACCAAGGCCGGCATCCCTGCGTGGTCGGACACCTCTGAAATGTGGGTGAATAATCAGGTAGTTGTCCCTGTGTGATTAAACACCAGGGGAAGACTGTCTTCCCGAGTCCGTGACTGGCGCTGGAGTTTTGGGTCCATGGATAAAACGTGTCTCCTTTGTCTCTACTAGAAAAGGAAAGGAACTGAAATTAAGAGAAGGGAGAGATTGAAGTGTGGTGCCAAGATTGAAAGGAGAAAGAGGTTGAGTGATAGTGATAGAGGTTGGAGAAGAGAGTGAAAAGAGGCCACTTACCAGATATAACATTGGTGAGATGTTCCCTGGACTGGTTGGTCTGTGGACCCAAGGTCGTAGGTGGATCTTTCTCACGGAGCAAAGAGCAGGAGGACAGGGGATTGATCTCCCAAGGGAGGTCCCCTGATCCGAGTCAAGGCACCAAATTTCACGCCTGTCCATGTGAAGAGACCACCAAACAGGCTTTGTGTGAGCAATAAAGCTTTTTAGTCACCTGCGTGCAGGCGGGCTGAATCCAAAAACAGAGTCAGCAAAGGGTGGTGGATTATCATTAGTTCTTATAGGTTTTGGGATAGGTGGTGGAGTTAGGAACAATGTTTTGCAGGCAGGGGGTGGATCTCACAAAGTACATTCTCAAGGGTGGGGAGAATTACAAAGAATCTTCTTAAGGATGGGGAGATTACAAAGTACATTGATCAGTTAGGGTAGGCAGAAACAAATTACAATGGTGGAATGTCATCAGTTAAGGCTATCTTCACTTCTTTTGTGTATTTTCAATTGCTTCAGGCAATCTGGATGTATACGTGCAGGTCACAGGGGATATGATGGCTTAGCCTGGGCTCAGAGGCCTGACAATATCTATCTTCAGTAGTTACACCAAAGGGTTTATATATGACGATTAGGTCAAATTTTTTTATAGTCCTGTTCAAGTCTTTAAACTTGATAAATTTCTATCTTTCTTATTAATCATTGAAAGTAAGTCACTGAATTCTTTCAGCAGTTATTGCTGAATGGTTGATATATCATTTCAGTTTGCTAGTTTGTTGTTTCATGTGCTTGGGATTCTCTTGCTAGATGTGCATACACATTATGGTTGTTACGTATTTCTGATGTACTTAAATTTCCCTCTACAAATTGCCCCCTACATATTTAGGCATTAAAAGAAAAATTCAGTCAATCTATGTCTTTGAATACAAAGTGTTTTTGGTAGAAATTATAGAATCAGGTTTTAAAAAATAAATCTAATCTGGCAGTCTGGTTTTTCACTAAAGAATCTTTACATCTATTATCATTTTTATATAGGTAAAATTTTATTTGCCAATTTGCTTTCCATTTGAATGCTACCATTTTTCAAGTTTTTATTCCTCTCTTGCTGTTTTGTTTTAGGTTACATAAATATGGCTTTACTTCTGTTATTTCTTAATATATTATTTTGAGGGTTCTTTTTTTGTAGTTGTTGTAGGCATTATAATATTCCTCTAAACCTACTTCAAAATAATACTAATTTAAATCCATTAATTACAGAAATTGCTTCACTATATGTCCCTCTACTACCTTCTCCTTTTTGTTATTTTCCTGTATATGATAAACCCCTGAAACCGTTTAAAATTATAATCTAAAAAAATCATAAGAAGATATGTGGCTACCTTATTAGGAATGATTTGGCTATTTTCCAGAACTCCCTGTTAAATCCTTGAATAGTCCTGTGTTCTACATCTCACCTCCAATCGACCTGCAATCTCAGCCAAATGAAACCTCTGAACTCCCTTGTTTTCTCACCTTTGAGATTTCTTTGACCACATTACAAGTCAAGGGAGGTCTCTTCTCCCATGATGGGTAACTTCCTATTTTCAAAGCCAGCCACACCTTGATTGAACTAAGGCTCTGATGGAGCTGGCAGGTGGGATGGAGGATGGGAGCAGCCTTACTCAAAAATGTCTCAGATTCCCACATTTAATACCAGAAGTTTGGTAGTTTTCATAAATAAACCCTTCTCTGTTTTATGCTTTTGGTTAAATATCGGGTTGCTTAAATGATTTTTTTTTTTAATCACCTTATCCAGATGTATTGTTGCTTTTTTGGGGATAGGATTTGTTGACCTTCTCACTCTATCACACTGGAAATTGCTCTCTGGACTTGTTTTATTGTTAAAAGCCACTTCTAAAAATACAATATAACCTAAAGATCTTAACAGTTCTCTGGACAGAATTTCTGCATTGCCTATCAAGTTAAGTCTAGACTGTCCTGCCCGAGTTCATGGCTCATTTGTTTGGCCCCAGGCTGCCCTTTAAAGCCTGTACCTGATCTTGAGTGTGGCTTGGCTGAATAGCCTACTCAACATTTCCCTTTCCTCTCCAGAATGCTTCTTTTTCTCTTACTAACCTAGACAACTCTCTGTTCCACCCATGGACACTTCTTAGAGACTCTATTATTAGTCACTTTTATACGTAGTATGTTCTGCCACATTGAGATAGTATCTTTTTTAAAGCAGAAGCTATGCATTATATATCTTCTTTGTTTCAAATGAGTTTAATTCAGATCCTTGAACAGGAAAAGCATTACTGAATGTTTCTTTCATAAAATAAGGAATAAAAACATGATATATTTTCCTCTGAGATACAGTAATCAGCATCAGGCAGAATAAGAGAAATGCTGAAAAAAGAGATCTTAGGAAAGAAATTCAAGATACGTAGTCTTGATTTCCTTAGAAAAATGATGACTTCATTAGTTCTAAGTGAGCATGGGACAGGAGGGATGGGGGCTTAAGGATTAAGGGTATTTAAAACAGCTAAGGTTGAAGGCTGAGAGAAAACCAGGTTTGGGTGAGAGATGAGAGACGGGAGTAAGAGAAGAATGAAAAACATAAATGCCCTGTGTGGGGTGCCCTCACAGAGCTCTGGACATAGCTTAGAGTAATTTTGAATTGAATGAAACATGGTCAGACTAGAGATATCCCTAGCCAGAAACGTAAGTGTGGGCTCCCTTCATCTCTGTGCACAAAACATAGATACATCTTTGGCCTTCAAATACCTTTACAAAGTCAGGCAGTGTTCTCTGTAGAGAGTTGGCTCAATTGTCTTTCACCTGGTCATAACCATTCAGAGTGTGCATACAGGATTACAGGAAGCTCTCTCTTCCCACAGTAAGGCACAACTAAAATTGTTTGGTGCAAAGCAGAAGCCTGAATTTTTTTTAAATAGGAAATCAGAGTAAGACCACTGTAACCACAGATTTATGTGAAATAGAAATCACAACTGTTCATGATCTTTTAGATGCAGTTATCAATAAGACCTAGTAAAGACCAGTGTTCTTTTTATGTCAATAGGCAAAATAGTACTGTTTCAGAAATTTCTCTAAACATTAAGTGGTTTACATTTTTACCTGCCTCAGATAATGTATTTGTCATTTTTGTTTATTTAAAACCAAATTTATATGATGAATCAGTCTCACAATTTATAGTAAGATTAAATTTTTTGAGACAGTCTTGCTCTGTAGTACAGGCTGGAGTGCAGTGGCATAATCTTGGTTCACTGCAACCCCTGTCTCCTAAATTTAAGTGATTCTCCTGCCTCAACCTCTAGAATAGCACCATGCTCAGCTAATTTTTGAATTTTTAGTAGAAATGGAGTTTCACCATGTATGCCAGGCTGATCTTGAACTCCTGACCTCAAGTGATCCACCCACCTTGGCCTCCCAAACTTCTGGGATTACAGGCATAAGCCACCATGCTGGTCAAGATTAAAATCTTGTATTATGTTTCCACATTATTGAATTTGATTGAACTGTTTGAGTGCTTTCTGCCTTCCCTGATAGAATAACTGTGTATACTGGAGAAAATGTCATGGTTTATTACTGATTCTACACTAACTCTGTCCATTCTGTGCTACCATGAAGGAAGTCACAGCTCACATTTCTGAAAATGTACCCGTTGACATTAATCACCGTTTCATACTGCCCTGAATATATCAGATTAAACGTGGATAATTTTTTTTTCTGCTATGAGGTAAAACTTGTGTCCTTTTCACAACTGAAATGCTTAGTTCAATCTTAATTGTTCCTTGTGAAAAAAATGTAGATTTTACTACTCACAACATCCCTCACTCAATTTATTGCTTGCATAATGTTTCTGCTTTCTTATAATATTTCACAAGTCAGTGTAAAGATCTCATCACCTGATGTAGCCCATACTTACAGCTTGTTGTTAAAAACACTCAATAAACCACAAGTTGGAATAGAAGTCAGTGATATGCACTTCTTAAAGAATAAAACAACAACAGTAAAATATCTTGTCCTTTGCTTACATAGTTCCTTCCTATTATCTCCACCGTCCTTGTTTTCCTCTCCATAAACCTTATTTTGATGTCTTAAAATGTAGATCATCCCTAACTTTGGTTAGTACTCTTTGGCTCAAAAGAAATAGTTCTTTAAGGGTATAAATATCTGAACATTTGAAAAATACATTATGTTCAGAATCGAGTCTATGACTTAAAAACAAAATTTTGTGCAGCTATTCCACTATTATTCTGGAAAAAATGACACTGTATCTAGTAGGAAGCCAGAAGGGGACAAGCAGAGTATTGGCAGTGGGCCAGAGTTTTGTGTTAACTTCAAGAGCAGAGGTGATTTTTAATGCTTCAACATCATTCATGAAATATTATATATATAATTTGTACTCACAATAACAAGCGTGCTCTCCAAGGAAACATTAAAATAAATAGCTTCTTTAACTCTTTTGTACCTTGATCATATCTTATTTTGATGAACCTATAAAAAAGGAAGATAAGATTGATGTTGGACAGATCAGTAGGGCAATCATATACTTTATTACATATTTATGACTCTGAAAGATCAAAGGATGTTTTTATGCACATAACTTGGCAAATGTATTTTGCCACGTTCAGATATGTTCCAAGTGACTTCAGTGGGGAAGTGAAAAGATCTGGCACTATGCCTGTAATGCTATTTGGCAAGACACTGAATGATGGTGGGATTCAAGAACACAATAACATACTGTATTACATGTATATGTACACACACTCTATATATGTATGCACACATTCACTGGTATATAGGAAACGTGTGACTGTATACACACTCTATGTAAATATGCTCAGCTCTTACATAATCAAAGTAATTAGATGAAATAGTTATATCTGTGTGTATCGGTAATATTTTGTATACAGAAAATGTTTACATTATTCTTCCTTATTGCAACAATTTCAAGAAAATTATAATTAAAGTGTTACCATTAATACACCACAGATGATTAATATAGTACTGCATACAGTCTAAGTAATATTTTTGTATTTTTAGTAGAGACAGGGTTTCACCATGTTGGCCAGGCTGGTCTTGAACTCCTGACCTCGGGTGATCCTCCCTCCTTGGCCTCCCAAAGTGCTGGGATTATAGGTATGAGCCACCGTGCCCGGCCCTTACTTCCTGCCTTTAAAATTGATGCTTCAAAGGTTGATTTACATTTGCAAAACATCACGGCCAAAATAATCAGAGGACAAACATTAAATGCTGACCAAAATAGGAAAACATACTAGATGTTATTGTAAAAAAATAACCAGAAAGGTTTGCCATTAAAAGATGTAACTTGGTCTAATTTTACAAAAACAAGATGACTGTTTGCTTGATTTTTTCTTTTAGTCTTGTCTTTTTTATAAGTGAGTAATTTGGGAAGGCAGCTTGAACAGCAAGTGGAACAGCACCTAAACACTGGTATTTCTTGCCTCGTGTTGGTACTCACGCACGTGAAAGGTACAGGTTTGCGTGAGATTTCCTACAATGCACACCGCATACATGTATATAGACTAAGGCTAAGACAATGCTATTAAGTAGCCTCAGGGGTAAAAATTTCTTCTTGCAAGTCATTCTGTGCTTAAATGATGCTCCAAGCAGAATTTGTTCTTCAAATAGGATAGGTGAATGCAAATATTTGTGTTTGAACTTCATAAGCTTGAAAATAAAGAATAATTCCAGATTATAATTTTATACTACTTGATTGACTCATACAGTTTAAGAAGGTGGGTATCCAAATGTTCTAATAAAGAACCTGTCAACATCATGGAGGGGAGTATCAGTATTACCTGGAGCTAGGGTAACTTAGGGCTTCTCATTGAATGACTGTTGTTATTATGCATACATGTGCTATATTTGAATATGTGAGTGTGTGATGTAGTGTAGTATAGCTTAATTAAAATGTGCTTCATGCTCTGATTATCTGTAGAATTTTTTTAAAAAAAAGGCTTAGGAAATACTTTAGTTGTTACTATTCACTGATTGAATTTGTGTTGCTCCAAAAAATTATAATTTACAGATATAAATTTGTGACTGTAGGTATAATAAAGTATGTATTAAGAAGAATGTGCTCCAAAAACACTAAAACAATTATTAGTGCTGTCACAGAATTAAGAAGACATTCTATACATGAAAATTTGAACTAGAGAAGTACAAATTCCTCAAATTTTATATGACTTGAAATGGTACTCCTTAGTGTTCTTACTAGCGACTTTTTCCTTTCTTTTTTTTTCTTTTAGGCTTACTTGCTTCCACTTTTGTCAAATCCCGATGAATCCCAAATTCTTTGTTAAAAGCAGACAGCAGTGGCTCACGCCTGTAATCCCAGCACTTTGGGAGGCCAAGACGGGCGGATCACGAAGTCAGGAGATCAAGACCATCCTGGCTAATACGGTGAAACCCTGTCTCTACTAAAAATACAAAAAAATTAGCCTGGCCTGGTGACGGGCACCTGTAGTTCCAGCTAGTTGGGAGGCTGAGGCAGGAGAATGGCGTGAACTCGGGAGGCAGAGGTTTCAGTGAGCCAAGACAGTGCCACTGCACTCCAGCCTGGGTGGAGTTGAGAGGGTATTAGCACTTACCAAAAAAAAAAAAAAATCCAGATTTTATTTTTATGTTTTTCGCATATTTTATGGAGTATAGACCACACACCTATTAAAGAGCTTCTCTTAATGTGATTTGAGATTTGAAGTCTTTCCTAAGGAGACCAACTCAGACTATGTCTTCCTAACTTTCAAAGAGCAATAGGCTGAAGTGTTTAAGAGCATGATCTCTGAAGCCAGATTGCCTGGATTTCAATCCTGACCACTTAATCACTGTGCAACCTTGAGTGAGTTATTGAACTTCTGTGTGCCTCCATTTCCACAGCTGTAAAATTAGGATGATAATAGTTGCTGCCTCAGAGAGTTGCTATGAGAGTTCAATGAACACTATATCTCAAGTATCTAGAACAATGTGAAGCAAATTGTTAACACAGCATGATAACTATGTCAAATTACTGCAATTAGCTATAGGGTTCTTCAGATAGTGACATTCCTGGGCCACTTCTCCCTCCTGCATCCATCAAGTATGTATTGAGTGCCTTCTGCATACTGGATTCCATGTTAGATGAACCACACATACAGACTAGCAGGAGCCTATGCTCAAGGATACTGTTACATCATGTACTTCTTCTGGGATGTGGAACTCTAAATTCTTTTAATGCCCCCTCTTAACAACAAAGAATAACTTTACAGTGAAAAATCCTTACAAAATTATCTTAGCCATGTGATCAAAGTTAACATCATCCATTATAAACAATGTAGATAGCATGCATTCTTATTATGATGTGATGAGAATGACATTTTACACCTGTGGTTTTCTCCCCAAAAACCCATCACCACAATCAAATCATGAGAAAATCATCAGACAAATCTGTATTGAGGGACACTCCACAAAATGCCTCACTACTACATTTTTTTTCTTTTCTTTTCTTTTTATTGGGAAGGAGTCTCGCCTGTTGCCCAGGCTAGAATGCAGTGGCATGATCTCAGCTCGCTGCAACCCCTGACTTCTGGGTTCAAGCGATTCTCCTGTCTCAGCCTCCCAAGTAGCTGGTACTACAAGCGCACGCCACCACACCTGTCTAATTTTTCTATTTTTAGTAGGGACGTGGTTTCACCATGTTGGCCAGGATGGTGTTGATCTCTTGACCTTGTGATTAGCCCTCAGCCTCCCAAAGTGCTAGGATTACAGGCTTGAGCCACCACGCCTGGCCACTGCTACTCTTTAAACTGTCAAGATCATCAAACACAAAGAAAACCTGAGAAATCATCACAGCCAAAAGGAGCCTAAGGAGACGTGGTAGCTAAATGTGATATGAATGATATGAATCCTGCATGGAACTTGGAATGGAAAAAAAGGACAAAATAAATCAAACAACCAAAAAGGAGGTAAAAACTAAGGAAATCTAAATATAGATTTCATTTGAGTTTATTTATTTAGTTAATACGGCATCAGTATTGATTCATTCATTTTGACAAATGTGGCTATAACAATTTAAGATTTTCACAATAGAAGAAATAGTGTAGGATATATAGGAATTCCTTGTGCTGTCTTAGCAGTATTTCTGTAAATCCAAAACTGTTTTAAAATTTTAATTTAATTTTAAAATACCCCTCTCTGCCCCAGAATCCTAGTCATAAAATTATCTCAAATTCCAGGGACCCATGAATGGCCAAACCCTTAAACGAGAAAATAATCCCTTTTCTATTCAAGGACTTTAGAAACAGACCCGTCCAAACAAAAATCACCATCAATGATGCAACTTTAACATTCTCCTACACATTTTTAATGGAAATATAAATGGAGCTAAAGATTCAGGACTTCCGTTTTAGAGTAATAATAAGAGCATCCACTCTTATTATTAATTATTAATAAGCATCCACTGAGCCTTTATTATATACTAGCTTGATGTGAAACTCTTTTCATGGATTAGCTCTTGGAAGCTGTTCAACACCCTCCACAGTAGAGACTCTGATTGCCCCCAGATAGGAAGACTGTTTGCCCTTGTATCTGTGACGGGCTTGCCCCTGTGATGGTGCAGTTTTAATTCAATGCTGGGCATGTAGAGGTCTCTCTGCTTTCCTTGAACTGAGTGCCCCTGTTCAGATGACTAAATGGCTATTCAAAAGTGCCTCCGCTGGGCTTCCTGGCATAAGCTGTACAACACTGTAACATTGCACAGGGTCTCCAGTGGGACCATTCACCTACAATGGAGAACAGGAATAGTCAGTCTTAATCCTACAGGCAAGAGTTCATGATACTATCTGCATGTCCCACAGGACAACAGAAGCATTTATCTAATGATTGTGGATATAGAAATAGCAAGATGGGCTCTATGTAATTAGTGAATTCTGGAATTTTGAAAGTACACTAGAAACAAATCTCTGTGTTCGTTATTTTAATTAATCAGTCTCATAATCACTCTTACCTGGGCCTCCAGAAAACACTGAGGAAAAAATGACTACATTCAGTCAAATCACCAGTTGCCTTCCAAGCGGGGCAAGAGCACAGCATCCCATGCTCAGAAGGAACCCCAGCTCAGTCTAATGCTCTGTGGGCATCATCTTGAAATTCTTAATAATGTTGGAACAAGGAGGTTCTGCCTTTTCATTTTGCAATGGGCCCCACAAATTATATAGCCAGTCCTGTGTGTAAGTTTTACGTTTGTTTTTCTCAAATGAAATCTCAAGTGCTGCTTTACAAATTATATCTACCAGTGTAGCCACACAACTTTATCTTTGCTGAGTCTTCTTCAAAAAGGTAGAGCTATTCTTAAGAAAGAGGTTTATCCTAATTCCTACATGAAATGTCTCAAATCAAGGGACGAAGTAACAGAACTCAACTCCTATCTTTCTATCTTTCTGTTACTGGTTTGCAAACACTGAGTTCAAAAGCCCAGGCGAGTAGACACATTGGACCTGTGGTGAGATCCTGATCATAGATACGGACACTGTCAAACAAACCAGGAAAAAGTCATCAATGCACAGCTATTTTCCTATCTGGCCTGGTCTAGAAGATTGACTACCCCAGTGGTTGGCCTACAATCACAGTGCAAAATTACGGAACTGAGAATGGTTCAAGAGTAAGGATCCTATAAAATCATGTGGCAGAAATATTTTAAGGCCATTTATCAGCAACTGACTTTATGCTCACCCTAGCCAGGCAAATTCTGATCTCCAAATTTGCCAAGAGATGAAAATAAATTACCTTTATTAAAGAGAAGCTGTGGACAAACATTGGCAAAGGATTATTAAATGGACTCACACATAGACTGTATACACACTGAAGGAGCCCAATACTAGTGGTTTTGAATTTAACCTGGCAAAATTCTCATCATACCAATAAAAGTGGGTTTTTTTTGTTTGTTTCCTGCAGAAAAACTAAAACCGGGAATAGAGATTTTTACTAGTATTTTTGCAATGCCTCATCATTGAGAAAAGTATAAAGAAATCTACTGAGAATGCCACTAGAGTGAAATGTCTTCCTTAAATATAAGAATTTTCTGAGTGCTGCTAATTCACTCTATTTAAAGAACCTGATTTTAGAATTACCTGCCTAATGGGGAGATTTGATTATTTCCACTTTGAATTCAACTATAGAATACATTTTTTTTTTTTTTTTTTTTTTTTTTTTAGCTCTTGGCTTTATAACAGCCTCTAATTCTTTTTCCTACAAATATCCCTACTGCCTTCTTGGGCTTTCTCTCACCCTTCCTGTTGTGTCCTCCTGAGGTCTCTGGCTCTCCCTGGAGAATCTGGGGGCCAGGGCTTGCTTTGGTAGCTGAAGGCCCCTAATGAGAATAGCACTGACATCCCAGCCTCTAAGAGAGTGCCTTGTCTGCACGGTCACCTCAGAGCATGCTTGCAGAGGGTATCTTCTCACCCTGTCAAGAGCTTTTGTTGAGTTCAAAACCTTATTACAATTAGAGTGGAAAAGCCTCACCAGGTTATTTAGATGTTATCTCCACCGGCAGAGAAATTTTCTGCAACATAGCCTGTAAAACTTCTTGTAAACTAAAGTTAATTGGCAGAGAATTCTCTGGTGTTCTAGAGATAATTGTGGGATGCTGTCAGGAGGTTTCCTTTGGGTTTACGATGGAATAATAAAATATTCTTTTTCCTTAGCTTTCTTTCTTCTTCTTCCTCTTGTTTTTGTTTTTTTTTTTTTTATCTCAACTCTATTTATCTTGATTCTTCCTCTACGAGATTTTTCAAATGTACTACCACAGAACAGAGACCAATTTCACTCATTAGTAAAAATTAACTAGTTTCGTGTTCTATGTGTGTCACTGTATCTGCCAAGCTCAGCTTCCACTTCTGCTTTAGTCTCCCACATTCACCCCTAAGCAGAGAATCTTCTGGGCTGTGTCTACAGCAGATGGATTTGATGGGATGACCTATTACCAATGGGATCCAATTAATAAGCTCGTAAAGAACCCAGGATAGGTACTACTCCGCCTGAAAGTGAGGAGTGATTTCAATTAGATTTTCTTTCTTAGACGTTTGAATTAAAACATGCAAAGGAACTAGATGGTGGTGGGGGCAGGGGAGAGATCCCCATGTAGAATTAAAGGTGCTGGCCGTACATATATATGTAAGAGAAGGAAAAGAATAGACACTTGTGGGGAGAAAAGCAGAAATGTGAATAACCGTGAGAGACCAGAGAATAGGCACAGCTCTTCTCTTTCCAATCATATTGGGTAGAAGTTCCTCCGGTTCTTTATTTCATGTCTTTCCATTCAATATGACTTTATGGAACCAATGTGGAAGAAGCTTGTATAATACTCTATCCTTCTTAACTGAGCTTGCTCAGCTGAACTATTTCTTTAATATTTGACTATTTAACTGGGACACTAAGACAGAAGGTAGGAGTGGAGGTCCTGTCCTCATTTTTTGCTGAGAAACAGGGAAGAAAAAAAAGAAAACAAGGTATGGATTTCCTTTTGGGAATATGATGCATGTGGTACCAGAATCAAATTTGCTTCTCACACAACCTTAGAATAAGGGTGCAATTATACCCCATTAGGTGAGATGGGGTGTGTTCAGGGTGGTGTGGGTGAAGACCACACCCCTATTTGAAATAGGGAAACTGAGATTCGAAATGTTAAATAATCTGTCCAAAGTGATTGAAGAATCCAAGATTTAAACAATTTTTTTCCAATTTTAAATCTCACAGTATTTTCATTATGCAATGTTATTTAACTACAATAACAACAAGGTAAATGCAAAAAGAAGAGAGAAAGAAAAGAAAAGAAAAAGGAGGGAAAGACAGAGGAGAGAAACAAGCACTGACTGAGTCCTTATTACATGCAGCGTGCTTTACATGGTACTTCATTCAGTCCTCACGACAACACTGCAGAACAGAACTGACATTTGTATTTTTATATATGAGAAAACTGAAGCTAAGAAAAGTCATCAAAATTACATAGCAAAGACTGGAGCCAAGATTTATGCTAAGCCAAATTGACTCCTCTACATCAGCTTCCACTAAACTGTGGCTTGGTCCTGGAGAAACATCCATGCCAGAACAACAGAACAATTATAGATGCATGCATACCTAGAACAAATATAAAGTTAACAATGTAGATATAAGTACAAACAAAATGTGAGTTTGGAGGGAACCATCATAACACAGACACATTCAAAACACTTATGGAGTCTGGAAACAATGGAAGTGCATGGATGCCCAAAACAATGGAGGAAGCCATGGATTGTGTCCACCCAGTGGACACCACAACACACAAGCAGCCAGTGGACTGGCAGAACTCCCAGAGTAATACAGAGATGACAAGGGCAGCACACGCTAATGTACAATGTGCTCGTCACTTCTACATGTTATTGTATATTTCCCTAGGTTTTCTGAGGAATGGGCAGATTTGATAGTTGATAGGGTTTGGATCTGTGTTTCCACCAAATCTCATGTCAAACTATAATACCTAGTGTTGGAAGTGGGGCCTAGTGGGAGGTGATGGGATCATGCCGGGGGGTGGTTTCTCCTGAATGGTTTAACACCATGCCCCTTGATAGTGTCCTCATGATAGTCAGTGAGTTCTCCTGAGATCCAGTTGTTTAAAAGCGTGTAGCACCTCCCCCCTCTGTCTGTCTTCCTCCTGCTCCAGCTGTGGAAGATGTGCTCGCTTTCCCTTCACCTTGTACCATGATTGTAAGTTTTCTGAGACCTCCTCAGAAGCAGAAGCCACTGTGCTTCCTATACAGCCTGCAGAACTATGAGCCAGTTAAACATCTTTTATTTGTAAATTACCCAGTGTCAGAAGGGCGAGAATTGACTAATAAAATTTTATATTTATAATAAATGTTTTTTTGAGTATAAGTCTGTTTCCATTCACTAACACAAATTATGATGACCAAATTGACAGGTGTCGAATGTTATCTATGTGCCAACCTCTTCAAACACTTATTGTAATTTATTTTCATCAGGATTGTTAGTATCCCTATTTTCAGAAGCAACAACTGAAACTCATAGTGATTGGAGAACTTCTCTAAAAGCATGTAACTATTACACATAGAGACAGGGTTCCAGCATAACCCGACCTAGCTTCCAATCTAGTGCTCTTTCTGATGTTCCTCAATTATTCTTACTGCTGCTAGGCACCAGCCAGATGACAGACATTTCCACCTTCTAATGTATGGTGTACAAGCCATGCAATGCAATAAGGAGTCAGTATGAAAGTTTTGCATTTCTAGGTTTTTATTAACATAGGAAACCATCATGCCATTCTACATTAAATAACTAACTAAATAAAATCAAGTGTGTGTAAAACCAAAATAAATTCATCTGCTTGCAGAGCACTTGGCACATAGTAGGAATATAATAATTACTTGCTGAATAACTGCATGAACAATTCAGAAAACTCTTGATTGAATGTTTCTTTTCTTTGACTTGCCTGTTCAGTATAATCCTACAGATTTTCAGCCAGTTATTAATGTCAGAAATGCATTTAAGGGAACAATGTTTTTGAACACAAAATACCAAGTCACTTTGGTGTGTAGTGGCGAAGCCTTAGCCTTTTGTCCCTCTGCAGGCAGTTTACGATTAATCTTACTGATTAGCTAATCAGCAATTAATTTAATTATTAATGCTATTTACATATTTGGATTTTTGCTGTCATTAAGTAAATCCTGCTACCCTCTCCTTGCTTTGAATTTTAAAATTTAAAAAAGGGTTAAGAAGAGAGAAGATAAGTGATAAATGAGGCTATGAGATGCCAAACAAACCAGAGTGACTTGTAATGAGAGATTACACATAAAGGCGAAAAGGAATTACATGGAAGCTGAGTGAAGGATGGACTATTTCTCTGTAGGGACTTCTAAACTTTGAGGTAGAGACTATGTATAAATGCACATCTGTATACAATGTATAACAAAACCTGGGAGCAAGTGCAACTGCTGGCTAAAGCCCACATGTCCCCATAATTTCCATGGTAGTTGGTTGCACTAGGGGAGGGGTGACAGAATTTTTTAGCATCTTTGGTCTCAGTTTTGTTTAGCCTGAAATTCAGCTGAAAATGCTGTACTTCAACTAAATATTAACATGCACTCTCCAGAAAGAACAAAAAAGGTATAAATTATGTCTGATTGAACAAACACAACCCCACTGTTGAACAGCCAGTCAATGGAGAGGGCAGGGAGAGGCAATGGAGCAAGGTAATGTGTAATCTCACCAGTCAATGGACTGTGGGCAGGCCTGGGCAGCCCAACGCTGGAGGTGTCAGGGAGATAAATAGCAGAGTGTCCTCCTCAAAAATATGATTAATACCCTCCTCGGTCCACTGCTGAAGATGTAGTGGGTGCAGCTGCTCTGGACAGCAGTTGCATAGAGGGAAAATCCAGGACGATCCCAACGGAGCAGAGAGGGCAAAGAGGAGGACAAACAGTCACCTGACTGGGGATGCTGAGGCTTGGAGGGTGGGGCAGGGTCTTCACTGGCCAAAGGTCTTTACAGGCTGTGGCTTAAATAATGCTTACGGCCCTGTGTGCCTGAGCCCCAGAGGCCATTGCGTTGAGGGGAAAAGACAAGCTGGAGTTGAATGTTTGTGGAATAAATAGTGAGTGATCTTGAAGAACTGTGATATTTATAATATAAGTGCTGTGTGAGCAACATGCTGTCTTCAAACAGAAGAGGTAATGAGGTAATGGGAGAGAGAACTCTTCTTCTTCAGGTGGAAAGACTGAGGTCCAGAGAAGTGAAGTAACTTCTTCAAAGCTATATATTCAATAGGTGGGACAGGGGTCCAGAACTCACAGACTTTCTCACCAAACCAAGCTGTCTCCCAGAGATTTGAAAACAAAACAAAGCCAAAAAACCCTTGGATCAGAGTTGATCTTTGGCCATTTATTGCAGTTTCCTCTTATCATCTCTTCTGCCCCTTCCTTTAAAGGGTTTTGGTCAGACTTTTTTTCTGATTTTCTGTTTCTTTATAGACAAGGATGTCAACAAAGGATTTTCTAAAGTTTTTAACTCTATTTTCACTTATTTTGTTACACACGCACAATCACATAACGATTGTAGTGACAAGTAAATTGATATGCTCTCCTATTTCACTGGCAGAAGACAGGAGAACTTTTTGCTCTGGGGCAACTATGGCTGCCTATTTTCCTCCTCAGGTAATTCCTCCTGAGTGGTCAAGATACTACAATGTTAATAACGCCAACACAAAACTTGTCCTGACACGCTACAACACCAGGATAGTGTGAGACAACAGGAATACAGAAGGGAGGTCTACTTAAACCTATAATTAGTGGTTTACTGCCTGTTGTTCTTAAATGTAGTGAACTGAAAGCAGAGTTTTACAAAACTTAATATTGAAATTCCAGAAATGAAAAAAGGAAAGACAAATATTTGAAGTCCAAGTTAACTCTAATCAAGAATTGGTCTTATATTACACTTTACAAGTGTGTGATGAATCCCAAAGAAAAGGGTGCACCATCAGAAGGTGAGAAGGAGTAACAGAAAAGCTGAGGTATCAAGTTGATGATACAATCTAATAGACAGTGATCATGGTATATCTGTTTCTGAGCAAACGGAAAGATGTTGGAGGGAAAACATTATCCAGTAATCCAAAGGGATTCAATGATTTGATCTCAGTGATGAGAATCATTATAATAATGTATTTATCATGTGCCATAGTTTATATTTTTCAAGATCCCTCCAGAAGTGACTTCTAGGATATCTTTATTGGTATCATATCCAATATGGCTTTCCAAACTGTCACGTACAAGTGAATCACCCGGTACTTTGTTAAATGCTGGTTCTTATTTATTAGTGGGACCTAAGATTCTGCATTTCTTAAAAGCTCCCAAGGCATGTGGATGTCACATGTAATACATTTTGAGTATCAAGGCTCCATCATACATCTTGGAGGGTAAAACTGAGAAAACACACAAGTAGTAGTAGGTAGCAGAGCCAGAATTTGAACTCAGAGATGCTTGACCAGAAAACTCATACCTCCCTAGCATATCAGTGCCCCTCAGATGAGGGTATGCCACTTCATTCCAAAAGAGTTTTGACATCAGTTGCAAAAGCAGTAGGAAATAGGAAATTAAGTTTCTGAAGTGACAATGTTCATCTCAGTTCAGATTGACCTCTTTGTAAGGTCTCCAACATCTCTTTGATGTTGTGCCTCTTTGTGCCTCTGAAGAGATGTTTTAACAAAATGTCCTGCTATAGAGATAGCCAGGTAGGACCACCACCTACAGAGCAGAGCAGTTCCTCCTTGAGACACTGATAGTTATTTAGAGTCAAAGTGTTTATTGACACAGTCTAGAGGGCAAGAGCTTGCCCAAGCGCCCCTAATCTGGCCATGGTAGAGACCTTCATGCACCCTACATATCTAAAGTTGGTTTCACACCACACTCCCCCAGAATCTTTTAAAGTTTTACCAAAACATGAAATGAAGGTTATGTTGACGTGACTCTAAAGCCACCACTCCACCAAGGTAGTTGGGATACACTCACTAAAGGTAAAGCCAATGGCCAAAATGTCATATCATTTTCTTGTTCTGGACTTAGTCAGACATGTCTGCATATTACAAACAAAGGATGGATATATAAATAATAAATTATCTGATTGTAAATTATATCTACTCTTTCAGACTTTGTGTCACAGCCATTCTTGTTGAATTTTATATCTATCATTAGATTATTCATTTTTTCATGCTTACCACAAATATTTCTTAATTCTTCAGCCTAAGCCACAATCTTGAAATATGATAAAAATTATATATCTATTACCACATATGCATAAACAGATATATAATAATATGTAGTGAAATATAAATACACATTTATGCATGTTTGTGTACATACAATTATTTTCCACTCAGTTTTAGTATGAAAAAAGAATAATATAAATAAATGAGTGGTTTCGTTGCCAAATTAGTTTGGGAAGTATGCTTTATGCCTTCTTAAAAAATCCAAACAATGTGAAAACTCTTATGGTAAAGAAATTTATTTAACATTATTTAGTTTTGCATTTCTAACAAGTATTTAAGTTTTGTTTGTTGTTTGTTTTTACTTGCTGTTTATAAAAGGCTCACAGAATAGTGCTCTGTAGACCCTTCCTCAGGAAATGAATCTTACATCAATGAGTCTATTTCTGGTTTATGGTACATGTAGTACAATATAGTAGACACACTTGAATTTGGTTGTGATAAACTATAATCTTTTAGGTCGTTGAAAGAAAGAAACATTTTATTCA
Organism: Papio anubis; assembly: GCF_008728515.1. Classification (NCBI taxonomy): domain Eukaryota; kingdom Metazoa; phylum Chordata; class Mammalia; order Primates; family Cercopithecidae; genus Papio; species Papio anubis. The sequence goes on from NC_044982.1 coordinate 91,517,445, forward strand.
TAGAAGTGTGAAATAAATTGTATCCTCTCACGTCATTTTCTAGTTTGAGCATTCCCTGAAATGAGTGTTTTCCTAATCAGTTGCTTCCTTTCACCAAAGGAAAAAAAAAAAAAGAAAGAAAAAATATATACGATGTTCAAGAGACTTTAAATAAAGTGTAAGGTAATTTTTTTTTCTTCTCGGAATTGAGTCTTTCTGATAGGTGCAGCATCACATGCACATCACACAAATGACACAATACATAGTTAACATGACAACATAGATGAGTTATCAGTTTTAGAAATGTAAGATTTATCACAATACAAGGTATCATATGAGAAAATTATGTAAATATTATGAAGACTGTTCATTGAATTCATCTCATTAATGTCACAGGTTTGGAGCGATCATTTAGCCTAGGCTTTCAGTTCCCAGGTATCCGGAGACTAGACGTGACACACTCAAAGTCACACAGCTGGTGAGCTGAGTAACGTGGACAGTACCCCTTCCTTATCTTTAGGCACCAATAACTTGACTCTGACTCAGGGCCTCAGGAAGCTCCTCGAAGGGGTCTTACTAAGGCCATTTCCTCATCTAATTTCATGTGTTCTTATGTTCCAAAAGGACTGGTTGAAAACTAAAATCTTAAATCAATTCTTGGTGTCAGGAATGGAGCAGGATAGAGATCGTTCCTGAAGGTAAATATAAATGTGACGTTTTCCCAAAATTGTACATAAACAAAATAAAATGAAAAATTCTGAGGACAAGGTATTGAAATGAAAAGTATTTTGAGTTTAAGAAATAAAAAAGTGATCTGTTAATTGACTTGTACAAATCATTTTCTTGATTTAGTATGTAAATAGCCACACATATTGAAGTAGTTTTTAGTATAATTTGGGCATTACATTTTAGGACTCTGCGGGATAGGGAAGGCTCAGTATTTGGAGAATCACCACCACATTAAGGAGAATTTCATTCTATAGTGGAGATGAAGAAAATACAGAAAACTGACATCATCCTTGCACTTTCTTCTCCTGAATACATAATCTCTCTTTAAGTAAAACACTAAATAAATTCATGGACTCAAGACTCAGGCTAAAACTAGATGCTTTCAAAGGCCCTGGTTAATGAGGAATCTTTTAAATGTCACATCTACAGTGCAAATTAACCAATATTGCATAGCAAAAATCTCTCACAAGAAATCTGGTCAATGGTTTATGACAAAAAAATTAATGCTTTCTGTCAAGAATAAGGGTTAAGTTTGGTATTAATCATAAAATGACCTTTAATTGCCAAACAAAAGCACTTTGTTATTTCACTACAATCCTGAACTCACCCCAAGCATTGAAAAAAAGTCATAATTTGCTTAGTATAAATATATTAAAGTATTAAGCCTGCTCTGCTACTCAATTAGTAAACATGTCAAGGGGTGGGTGAGTTATTCATGGTTCAGAGGGCCAGCCCCTTTTCACAGGGAACTTTTTTCACTCTAATGAAATGATGGATAATCTGGAAGTAGATGCCTTAAGAAGATATTAATCATTCTCTGTGGTAATGTTAATCATGCGTTCCATCATCTCCAGATGCCGTGGATCACCTTCCTCTGAGACAAAGGGCACCTAAGCCAGGAGAGTCCTTTTGATCACCTTTCTACAGAGACCCTCACATGCGGCTGACATTAAGACAGCTTTAGATTTCAGGGCATCCTTAAGATATAAATGGCAAATGTCGCATAAAACTCCTTCAACTGATTTTTGAGAAACATAAGCTGAGATCTCTCTCAAGCCCTAATTATTTACCTTCTTTTACGTTGCTCATATTATAACAGAAAGAGACTTAAGCTATAGAAGTGGAACACAGAAGTCCATCAAGTAAAATCCATAAATGTATGTCTTGGCAAACTGCTTTTATAGTCTAGGCTTCTAATCTTACAAAATGTTAGTGTTCAGCAGGTCAGATTTATCTCTTAAAATGTCTCTGATGTCTCCTTGAGTTAATGAAACAGCGTGCCTCCAGAGATACTTCTGGCCAATTAAACATTTTTATGGCCAGTGTTTCTTTAAAGAGAACAAAATGTTAAGTATAATCTGAGGGCATATCTTATGAGGCTAAAATAGCTCCCATCACAGCCTAATTTTGAATGCTTCATAGACCCCAGTGCCTGAAGAAGAAACCTGGAATGATTCCTAATGCTAAGAGGTTGCTCCATATAAATTGCCTCAGAAAGATGAACCTGAGGGAAACCAGTAATACTCCTGTCATCCTGCAGAAGTATTAAGGACTCTAGAGGTTAGATAATATCTTCAAATACAAGAGGCACCATTTTCTTAAACCCACATGTGTATATGGCCCCATTTGCAACTGTACAAGAGGGTAGGTGATGAGATTATAAGATCTCCTCTGTGGGGATAACTTTACTTGCAGGCAAACACTCCCTGTATGATGGCTCATAATACTCAGGCACAGTCACTAAATATTTTGATCAACATGTGTGTACACAAAGAGCTGGAGACTCACTTCTGGCCTGCTGGAGAAAGCTGGTTACTTTGTTCTTCTCTCAAATCTAGCCCTCTAGTCACCCTCCCTGCTTGGTTGGTGTATCTCAATAATCCACCAAATTAGCAAAATAAGTTTATGTAGGTATATTTGTGATTTCCCTAATGGCTTGTTTTATTGGGTTTTCTAACTCCAAATACTTTCATCAACATTTTACTTCACCTCCGATTGTCCTCTGCCCCCCTAAATAGGCCACATTCTAAACTTTGTCACCTCCTAAAGCAGCCTTACCTTGGACATTTAATTTCAATTGCCAATTGCATGATAAAAGATGAGTATCTTTTTTCTTATAACCTCATTTCTATTGAACTTCTTTATTGGCCTCAGCATATTTTGCCTCTATACTTTCCTTTCCTTGTCTGGCTCGTGGAACTGGTCAAAACCTTCTATTTCTGTATATCTTTATATCCAGTGCAACCAGCCAAACCTCAACTCCCAGCGCGAGGTTTGTAGTGATTTAAAAAAATGTTTCTATGCACTTTGCTTGGCATACACTGGGTTATTAAAGCAAATATTTGACTCTATGGCCTCTTAAGTCAACTGGCCTCACTAATTTTCCTAATTTATGGGCAACCCACTCAAAGTCTCTCATGAAGCTTTTCCATTCTTTTCAAGCACTGGCCTTGACTTTGTTCCCCTTTTTCTCAGCCAATGTTCTTACTGCCTTCTTATTGGAAAGAGAGAGGCCCTCAGAAGAATTCTCAATATTCTATTGCCTCGTGAACCAGAAATATGCCCTTTTCTATGTTCTTCACTTTTGTCTTCTTAAATGACAATGTGTTCTTCTTTCTTTGTCAAAAACTCACTTGAGACCTTGATTTCATATTCTGCCTTTTATTCTGGAATTGTGCTCCTGTACTCATGTTTTCTTGCTCCAGAACCTCTAGTTTATCTCAGTCATAAAGAAACTCAAGGCTCTCTTTCTCTCCAGAATAAAAATGGTTCCTTCATTTCATGCCTCCTCAATCTCTCTCTCTTTCAATTATCATCTAAAATTCTTGGAAGAAGAGTCTATACTTCTAGACCCTGTACTGATTTACATGTATCTTCTCTCAGATCCATCTGGCATTTGATTTCATTTATGTATTGAAATTTAAATTTCTAAGGCCATCAGTGACTTCATAGCAAATATTCAGAGCTCATTACATACCTCGTTTTATTCCAGGTGCAGGACACAGTAATAAATCGTACATTTAGGAAGAGACTAATAATTTTCTCGGATCTTACATAATAGTATATTGTCAAATGTAATGATTATTTATTTTTCTTGACTTTCTGGATCTCATTAATTGCTTCATGTATAATTTGCATCACTTTAGCAAATCATTCCATATTCCATTCTTGTGTATTAGCCTGAAGTTTTATTATTCTCTAAAGTTCTCAGTTTTTCCAATGTTCTTTACAACCTTGCATTTTGTAGTTAATTTTATCCACTCTTATGTGTTCAATTACCCTTATATGCTGATTTCTCTTATCATTATAGTCTAAACTCTTCCTCTAATCATCAGACCTATACATCTCTGTGCTTCTGAGTTTCAAAAACTTATGTAGAGTAGAGACCATCAAATTCAGCATGCCCAATTTTAAAATGTAACCTGCTTAAGGTCAGCTATTTCTTCTTTTCTTAACTTAGTTATGGCACCACCAAAATCTGTCAATTCAAGCTAAAACATTGAGGGTCATGCTGGATTCTTCTTTCTCTCTCTATCCTTCTATCTAATAAAATATGTCCTCAAACACTCATTTTCTGAATATTTCTTTTGAAATTTTATTTCCTAATTATTTTACTCTTTAAACCCTAAGTTCTCTCATGGGCATTGATAACTGCTTATCATCCTCCATCTCAATTTAACCATTCATAGAGCAAACACAATTTGACTATGATGAGTCTTACAAGTTACTTAATGAGAGAATAAAGCCAAAGTCTTCAACATGGCATAGAATATCTTGTATAATACTATTTGCATTGGCCTTGCCAGCATTGTAGTTGATCACTGTATGACTTGCCACTTCCATTTCACCATAATGAACAACTTTTATTTTCTTTTGCACACACAATACTTTTTGCTTATTTATTGTGGTCATTGCTTTTTTAGCCTTCAGGTTTTTACTTACGCTTTCCTAACTGCCTGGTTGTTTTTCTTCAGTGGTTTACTCAAAATCATGCTTATTCATCCTTTTTTTTTTTTCTTTTTCTTTTTCTTTTTTTTTTTTTTTCTTTGAGATGGAGTTTAGCTCTAATTCCCTGGCTGGAATGCAGTGGCACGATCTCATCTCACTGCAACCTCTGCCTCCTGGGTTCAAGCCATTCTCCTGCCTCAGCCTCCTGAATAGCTGGGATTACAGGCACACATCACCATGCCCAGCTAATTTTCTGTATTTTTGTTAGAGATGGGGTTTCACTATGTTGGCCAGGCTGATCTCAAACTCCTGACCTCAGGTGATCCACCTGCCTCAGCCTCCTAAAGTGCTATTACAGGCATGAGCCACCGTGCCCAGCTGCTTATTCATTTCTTAAGGCACATTGCACATGTCATATCTTCCATAGGAGTATTTTCTCATTATCTGTCACCTCCACAATATTGCTGAGTAGATGTCCATCTTGTATTTTACTGTAAGCACTCTGTGCTTACAGTAGCATATTATAATTATCTCTTCATAAGATAGGTCAATCTCTGAGTACTTGCTAGAAGAGAGCTGATATTTGAAAATTGTGTGGATACCAATGCCCCCTGACACTAATCTTTTAAGGAAAGTTCACTTTTCAGAGAAAGAAGGATCTAGCATTCATCTTCCATCATTCTCCCAAAAGGCACCTTGCATCCCAGGCTTTCTGAATTACATCTGATTTTATGAATTCCTCATATTTAACTTTCTGTAATTTCACACATAGTCTTCTCCATAATATATTTTCCCTGGATTTTGTTTGGTCAACTCAGAGATATGTCAGAGTTGGATCATTCTGGTGAACTAAACAGAATTGCACACTCACCCTTTCTCATTTTTTCTTTGTCTGAAACATTCACTATTGAAGAATATATCTCCCCAGGGACTTGAATGATGGTATTACTGAAGGCTCTATAGTAGTCTTGTCCTTCTTGTACAGCAGGAGTCATTTCAGGAACAAAACTGCTCATGCTGAGGCCACTGGGACTCATGTGACTTTTTAAAGCAAGAGCCAGGATGTGCCCTTGGATAACTTAACTTTGAGATGACCTCTACAAACATCACAGGCATGAATTGCTCTCATCCTGCTTCCAAGGTAGATGTTTTTGCTATTGCTTTCCTAAGACTGGGTCTTTCCTGAGGACTTACTGCACTGGCCAAACAGTACATTTCCCCAAAGTCTGATAATGTTCCATGGTGGTGGACTCCCAATCAGGTCTCATTCAAGGTCTTCTCACCAGCAGAAGCTAAGAACATACCTCCTTGTTCCTTCAACTCACAGCCAGTAACTGTTAGAAACACACACAAACAGGCCTCCTATAAGGGTAATTATTAATGTTCACATATAGTTTAAATGCATAAAAAGAAAACATTTCCAAAGAGCCTCTAATTTGCATATCTGCCTCGTTCACAGTGAAGTTAGGATTTCTTTTTTTTTCTTCTTTAATTGACATATATATTGTACATATTTATGGAGTATATAGTGATGTTTCTATACATATAATGTATAGTGAGCAGATCAGAATAATTAGTATGTCCATCATTTTGAACATTTATCATTTCCTTGTGTTGAGAATATTCAGTATCCTCCTTCTAGCAATTTGAAACTATCTAATCTGTCTTATTTATTTATTTATTTATTTATTTTTGAGATGGAGTCTCACTCTGTCGCCCAGGCTGGAGTGCAGTGGCATGATCTCAGCTCACTGCAACCTCTGCCTCCTGGGTCCTGCCTCTACCTCTTGAGTAGCTGGGATTACAGGCACCCAACACCACACCGGACTAATTTTTTTTTTTACTATATTTATCCTACAGTGCTATAGAATTCTACAGTTTATTGAGTCAGTACTTGTGTTCCTCACTTGAGCAACTACATAAAGATGTTGTTGATTATAAACACATCATCAGTTAAAAGTAGCAAGAAAACCCTACCACATGAAATATCCATTTCTCAATTAAAATGTGCTAGCAAACATTAGAATTAAATATTTATATGTATACTATAAGATAATAAAAAGCCTATCTTAGAACTTTAAGATAGGCTTTATCTCTTTTTCATACACCAGCTGAAAATTAAGTAAAGGATTCATACCCAATTTAGCAAAATTCTAACTCACTCTCAGGTTTCCTTAATGGCTTAGTCTAAAGACTTACCATATTTCCTAGGCATCATTCTTCAAAGTGGTAATCTGAATGAACGTAAAAGTTATATGCTATTTTTTTGAATTTTTGAAAATTTATTTTTAATTTAGGTCTGTATCAGTGGTCGTGCATAGTTGGCAGGAATACTGGAATCTCCTATATATTATAGACTTATGGTATGTAGTAGCTGAATATTTTTCCTGCTACAATCAATTATGTTAGTGTATTTTGGTCAAGAGAAGTTAATGAAAATAATTATTTTTTTCCCACAGATATTCACCAAAATATAGACTACAATAAAAATTATGTGCAATATTGAGGATGAGAGAAAATAAGTTTTCTAAAATTATATATAGAAGTTGAAAAAAAGATTTTTACTAGTTTGTGTTGATCTTTAAATGCCAAGTAGATATGAAAAATGCTTGTTGATTGAGTACAGTGCATCACAGCACAACTTATTACCCTAAAGATTTGGAGATTTGGAAAGGTGACAGGTCAAAGGATGCTCTCCCATAGGCCTGAAGCAAACATGTTTCATAAAATATTCACATAATTTACTTAAAATACTGGCAGTTTCTCTGCTATATCATACCAATAATCAAACAATTTTCTAGTTTTAAAATTCTCTTAGCATATTAAGAAATAGGTTATCTACGTCACTATTAAATAACAAAAGTGCCATCTTCTCCTTATATGCTGACAACAGCCTACGAGGTCAAATTTATAAGAACAAAATGTGAAGTGACTCTCAAGATGTTAAGGATCCCTGGGCTTATTGTGAATCATATTGGCCTTGTCAAAGGACACCAGTTGCTACCTGGGTCCATGGTCACACAAGGAAAATACCATGGGACAACAATTGCCTAGATTATCTAGCTATTACTAAAAATTGAAATAGAAACACTTTAGTTCAGTAATTGGCAAAAGCACATCTCCTATAGCCCCATTTTATTTTGCAACCTTCCAACTAAATCTGTTTAAGCCCATTGCTTTTCCTGACATTCCCATGTCCTGAAGACCATTAGCCTAACTTGTATTTGTCAGGACTATCTATATCCTTGGACTATTTATAAACGTAAACTGTAGTTAGAAGACAAACCAGGTTGATATACTTTGATTCTTCCTTTGTATTTGTTGTTAAAAAGTGCACTCTTCAATGTGTTCACACTCATTTCACAGGGACTTGCTGATACAGCTTGGCCAGTAAATAAAAGGCATCATGGGATAAGAGAAAGAAGTAGATCTTGAAGTGAGGCTGGCCTACACTTAAATTGTGACTCTATCACTGCTATGTGGATGACTGTAAGCCAGTTATATGGTCTCTCTGGCACTCAGCTCCCTCATCTGTAAAACAGAGACATTCATAAGTGTAAATGACCAGTTATGGGCCTGTTCTGGGGTATCAGCTCAGTAATTTATAGCTATTGAGTTTTTCTGGAAATACAATCCTCTAGAGGGTGAAGAATTAGTTACATTCTGCACTCTTTCCTCAGGTCACACCTGGACATTTTTTTCTTTATTTCTGGAGTCCACCCTTAAGGAAAAGGGGTTTTTATGAATGAGCAAATGCACCAGAACAGTATAGGGAATCAAGATTTTGTTCTGTGAGCAATGGCATGGAGGAGAGACTGTGTGGAAGGGGTAGGAAGTTTTGTAAAATACTTGCAGATATATAAATGTGTGAGAAAATGTAGAACTATTCACATGACCCCAGAGAGCAGGACTGAGACTGGAGTGTAGACACTTCAAGTAAGCAAAGTTGTAGCAATAGAAAGGAGAACTTGGTCATAATCCAACAGCTGATACAAGATGTACATCTGTCCAGACAGATGCTGGCTAACTATTTGGTCAGTACTCTCTACAGTGGACTGCGTAATAGTAAAGTGAATTACATTATTTGATATTAAGATGTCTGATCCTAAAAGTTTATTTCAATTCCATGTGAATTATATAACTCACAATGACAAATTGAGTGGTCAATTTCAAAAAGTTAGTATTCACCAAGTCCAGTGAGGTAGAAACCACAGGACGCAGTCACCTCCTCCTTCTCTAACCATCCTCTTTCCACTTTTCACTTAAACCCTCTCTCCCACCACCAAGTCAATCTAGGCCCTCTGCCATCTGGTCCTAATATATGTTCCCAGTCTCACAAGCTGCTTTCTGCTAACTGGCATTCCCAGCTGTAACCACACCAGGCTGCTTATTCATGCAAACAGAAGCCACATCTTCTCTAGCCTCCATGCCTCTGTCCATGCACGCTATATACCTAGAAAACCTCCTCTCCTCCCTTGGTCCTAAGAATTTCTCTTCTTGTCAAACCCTAGCAGTGTTTTTAGGATCATGACTGTTTCTTTAACAATACCAAGACACCCCTGAGGCCAGGAACATGTCTCTATATCTGCCATTGTCTCAACAATGTCAATGTGAGGTCTTTTTGATGTTAAAAGATATTGATTTACCAGAAGCATTTTTCCTTAAAATAAATACAAATTAGAACTTAAAGAAAATTATGGGATTTTTGTAGGCATTTTCAGCTGTAGTCATGTTGGCTACTCTTTAGTGAGATATTGTTCTACCAAAGTTTAGATACACAAAAACAATAGAAGATATGCACCAAAATTTTAAATAAAATATAGATGATACGAGGCATTTCAGGCAGCAGATTTACTGTAGATGATGATTTTCCACATTTCCCAGAAAATTGTAACCACAAGCTACTCTGATTGACGGGGTCAGGCTCCTACTGAGAATCCGATTGGAGCTTCTCCTGGCTTTGACAAGGACGCCTGCACTCTTCTAAATTACACAGGGCCTCTGCTCTCTGTTGGGTACAACCCAAGCCCACATTGCCTGTTCAAAGAAACAACGATTTTTGTTAAGATCCAGGACACAGGCTTTGAGGGCACAAACATGTACTTTTTCCAGCTTTTCTCCCCCTCTAGTAAAACAAAGGCTTTGAAAGCATTGCATATGTACATGTCCAGCCATTGCATTCTGACTGTCTACTGGTTGATGATGATATGAATATCCAGCATCAATTGTTTCCAGGTTATTTTATAAAGTGGGTCTATTCTAAATTACCTTTTCTAGTAAGGTAAAGACATCATTTCTTTGAGGGTATTAGCTGCACTTTACAAATACTTCCCAAAATATTCATCTCAACTACTGCCTTCTCCAGTTGATCTGAGTTTTATGGGATGACTCAGCATGTAATCCTAATCTTGCCTAGACCTCCAGTGCCCACTTTGCCTTGTAAGCCCTCATCCAAGGAGGATGTAAGATCTTTTAGCTACCTCCTGCTTACTGAGAGACCACCTTCCTTTCCCAGTATTGTTTCCATCAACTCCATTGAGCCCCAGCACCACTTTCTTCTTTAGGATGTAGTTCTGTGCTGAAGCTAGAGCCCAATCAATTTGGTTGCCATCCTGATTTGGTATCTCCTTCCTCTTGGGCTCCAGCTGTAGGTAATGGCTCAATTTCTCTTTTGAACGGACCCACCAACTGGCGATGACTATTTGTCTTTGTGAGTATCCACCCACAAATCCTACCTCTGAAAAATCCTTGGCACTTCCACTCCAGGACTCTATCCCGTCAGGGATCCACCAAAGGACATCAATAACACTAAGACCTTGCTAGTTTTCTCTTTACTTAATAGTGAAAATGGAATTTGGGGATAACCATAGGGAACTGGGCCAGGATACACATGATTTAGTCATTAATATCTTAATGAAATATTGGTTGGAAATACACCATGTAACAGGGACCACACTAAACACGGCAAATATATATGCAGTCAGTTTCTTAAAGAGCTAGAGCCCCTAGAATAAGATGAAGCTGAATTTTTCTTTGTATATATTTAAATGTTAATAAGATAAGCCGAAATAAGCCAGAAAATACAACAAAATAATACAAAAACAGAATACATCAAATTTCCGAGAATGCACAAACACACTTGGGGAGCAAACCAGGCTTAGCCCCATTCTTGAGAACCTTTATCTCTGTTCATCAGTCACCTTCAGATCCTCAGTGTGCATCAGAGACCCTGAATGAATGACTTCTGATGTACAGAAAATTATATCTTCCGAAGGTCACATTTGTATTTTTAACAAACTTAATCAAACTAAATTAAAATATGTTTTAATGTACACTTGAAAGCAGAATCTCTCCTTTAACAAAAGGTGCTAGAATTAGAAAGAGACTCATTTATTTATTTGAATGTTGGGTGCTATGCTGGGCAGGACAGTGGCCCCTCAAGGATGCCTACACCCTAATCTCCAGAACCCATGAGTGTGTTCTGGCAAAATAAATTTTGCAGATATAATTAAATTAAATATATTTGGATAAGAAGATTATCCTGGGTCATCTGGGTGGGCCCAGTGTCATCACAGGGTTCGTATGCAGAGAAACAGAAGGGTCAAAGAGAGAAGGAGATGGAGGGATAGAACCAGAGGTTGCAGTGATGGGTCATGAGCCAGGGAGTAAGGGCAGGCTTATTCCTCAAAAACTGGAAAAGCAAGGATCAGATTCTTCCCTGGAGCCTCCAAAGGGTCACAGCCCTGCCAACTCATTTCAGATTTTTGATTCTCAGAACTATAAGGAGATAAAACTGAAAACTTCTGTTGTGTTAAGCCACTAAGCCTATGGTAATTTCAGCAGCAATAGGAAACTAACATAGACATATAAGGCATTAAATCAACCAATATTTCATTTCCATTGGACTTCCAGGAAGAAATTATCTGTATATGTTAAATTGGAAAACGTTGCTGATAATTCATATGGAAAAGAAAATCTACAGCTCATCTGAATTTGATGTGTTCAGGTGATTCACAAATAATGTGAATAAAATAGATGGAAAACAGCACAATGCTTTGTGATCTTAGTGTTACATTTAACTCTGGACAAGCACAATCAGGAAAAACAACAAAGGGATTCCTAGGAGCAGATGCTCATTAATATGATGGTTACATAGAATTTTGTAACAATTCTTTATGAAAGTAGAGACATTAACAAAATATACACATTATCTGAACTCTTTTTTTTTTTTTTATCAGTTCAGTTACAGGGAAGAATTACATAATTTGGAAACTAATGATTTTAAAATGAGTGACAATTTAGAGAAGAACATATCCAGGCTCATGTCTCAAGCTTAACATCGGTAACCCTAAAGGTCCATAAATAACTTCCTGAAATGGTTGTTAGAATCATTTAAGGAAACTATATTTGTAAAGGAATAGGTCAGTGGTCAATGTAAATATCAAAACAATTAAAACCAACATCACTGGGGAAGGAGGGGGAAAAAAAGGAAAGGCAGGCTATAGTAAAACCTCAGACATTTCAAACTGCTCAACAATGCACCTGCCTTTAATGCAAATCATTAAAACACTGAAAAGCCACTATCTTGTCTTTCTTAAAGTTTCTGAAATTTGTAATATTATGGTGAAAATGTTGGTATTATTACTTAAATTTCTACTTTTCTTTGCAGGGGGGGAAGCAGTAAGGACTGTTCATTGGCGTCATTATCTCCACCTCGATATGACTTGCATACCTGCTCCACTGCTCTGGTTCAAGACAATTAATCCTAATATCCAACCCCTCCTGTGGTAATTTCTCATCTTGGCAGGTCTCTTTCTGTAATAGCTAAAGGGGAGTGGCGAGTTCCCAAAGCCTGAGCTCAGCCAGATGCACTTTTCCTCATAGACACGAACAGCCTGTTCTGGTCTCACCCTTTTTCTCCTTCTTGTCCTTCTCTCCTTTCCTCTTGTCTTTCTCTCCTTCCTTTTCATCTCTCCTTTCTTTTCTTCATCCCTCTATTCTTCCCTTCCTTCCTTCATTTTTCCTTCCCTCCATTCCTTCCTCCCTTCTTCCTTCTTTTCTTCTTTCCCTCCTTCCTTTCCTTTTCCTTCCTCACTTCTCTCTACCTCCCCTCCTGCTGTCCATCCCTCCCTCCCTCCTTTTCTCCCTCAGTTCCCTAAAAAACTATGACTTCAAAAATAAAAATAAAGCAAAGCAAGTCCCACAGAAATCTCACCCAGGCTTTCTGCATAGTGGAGAACATTTGCTGTAGCCCCTTCTACCAAGTATAATTAGGTGATTGACAAATGGCAGGTAGCAATGGAAATGGAAATAACCTCTATTATCATGCCTTCCTGACTCAGCGAAAAAGCTCTAGTGCCCTAATTTTTTTCAACCCAATTCCAATTTCATATTTATGAAAAGCTAGTGTCTGCCACTCCTCAGCAATCTGCTTATTGAACATACTTTTCTGCAAGCATAATTATGTCCCCCATCCCTTGATACTGCACCCTTTTATTTCATTTTCCTCTCCATCTCCTGCTGTGCTGACTGCCATTCTCAACACTCCATGCTCTGACCAAGAGAATAGGTCATTGATTTTTTTTCCCCAAAGCCAATATCACTCTAAGAATTGGTCTTGATCTCCAGAGACAGTGAGTGTGTGTGTGTGTGTGGTGGGTGGGGGAGAGAGATGGGGAGAGTATGATAACCCTGCCACAGGACACTGGGTCGAAGGTCCCTATCCACTCCTGGGCGGCTACATTGTGCTTCTTCCCTCCCCTGACGCCATCTCCTCTAATGACAGATGCTCCTGTGTGAGTGCTTATCCTGGAAATTGGATGCCATTTCTGCATGGGCATATGATTATCATATGTACACATGAGTTTTAGCCAAGATCTGCATTTGGAAAGCAAGTGAGCAACAAAGACAATATCCGTTATTAGTCTATAATTTTGGATAACCTTTTAAACTAGCTTAGACATACTGCACGTCACTTATTCACATTTTAGATAGCTTGGGCAGTTTGAATATTTACCAATGACTTTGCAAACACTATTTGTAAAGTTATATGTTACTCCTAATTTGAAGGCAACAAAAAGGACAGGCTGCTGGGTCGTGACTAGAATTGGTAGAAACCTCTTTTCTCTTATGATTCTGAGATTTGACTTATAATACAGCCTGAACATATGCTTTATTGTACTAGTGAAGAAACAACCAGCAGTTAGTAATTGATTCAGAATCTATTTCATGCCAGGTTCTCACCTAGGCACATGGAATATGGTGAGAAGCCAAGCAAACAAACATAGTTTTTCCAGTAGAGGGGAAGAAGGTGTAAATAAGATCGTACTCTAATTGTATGTGAACTTGATTTGACTGCTATTTTCAAATGATAACTTTGATTTTACTTGTATGTGATGGAACTGCTCTGAGTATAGTTAGACTTAGCTTAATGCTTTTATCCTTTTGACTATATTTTGGGTCTTGTATCCATACATTCTTTATTTTTAAAAGCATTAGAAACTAGTTATTTCTATCATATAAAGTAGATCAATAAAAAACCTTTCCAGATATTTTTTGTGTCACCCATAACCATTTTACAAAAATATTGTGTTCTCATTCACCACCGTTTTTATTTTCTGTAGGCATGTGCACGATTGGTTTTGTTTTGTTGGTTCAGTTTGGTTTTTGAGCACCCCAATATCTTCATCATCTGAAAGGATTTTTTTTCTTGGACAAATCATGCAACTCACCATCCCCCCCATGCACCTATTTAGGTTTAATATGATGAATCCTTGCCTCCTTACCTAAAGTGAAGTGTCTAACGCTAATACATTAAAGTGTCTAACGCTAATACATGTCACACACAGATAAATATGACTGTTAGAACAATTCGGATATTATAAACAGGAATTATCTTGTGTATATACATAATACCTTTTTCTTCTACCTAATTTTTTCATCTTTTTCCAAATTTGTCATATTACATCTCCATTAATAAGTATGCCTTTGAAAAATGACTATTTCCCCCGCTTCTTATTCTAAATATGAATGCTTACGTTTTACTATTAAGTATTTGTAACATAGGTTTTCTTCATTATCTAAAAATAATGCTCCATTTTCCTTTAACTTCCATATATTTTTTGAAAACATAATAATTAAATATTTTTATTTGACTAGCTAAATTTCTGCATATGTCAATTCAGTTTCTCATATCTGGGGCTGAGACATCTCGAATACTGCACCATAGTATGGATTCTGAAAACGTGTACTTACTAGACCTATTAACATATGTTGATGGTTTTATATGTATCCATGTATACACACTCAGTATGCTTTGACAAAAACTTGATAATGGGGATCACAGATCAACTAGGTAAAAATCAGTTTTTTATGGTGGCATCATTAATAATGGCCAGAAACTGGAAGCAACCTATATGTCCTTCAAATAGGTGAATGGATAAATTGTGGTACCATCCACACAATGAAATATTACTTCACTACAAAAAGGTCTGAGTTACCAAGCCACACAAAGACATTGGATGAAACGTCAATGCATGTTATTAAGAGAAAGAAACAAATATGAACAGGCTACATAACCATGATTCCAACGCTATTGTGTCTGGAATTGGTGGGTTCTTGGTCTCACTGACTTAAAAAATGAAGCCGCAGACCCTCCTGGTGAGCGCTACAGTTCTTAGAGATGATAGGAGTTTGTTCCTTCAGATGTTCAGATGCGTTCGCAATTTCTTTCTTCTGGTGGGTTCGTGGTTTCGCTGACAGGAATAAAGCTGCGGATCTTCCCTGTGAGCGTTACAGCTTTTAACAGCGACGCGTGGAGTTGTTCGTACTTCCCAGTGGGTTCGTGGTCCTGCTGCCTTCAGGACTGAAGCTGCAAACCTTCACAGTGAGTGTTACAGCTCATAAAAGCAGTGTGGACCCAAAGGGTGAGCAGCAGCAATATTTACAACAAAGACCTAAACAACAAAGCTTCTTTGACGTCCAAGAGTACCAAAGCAGATTGCTACGGGATGGCGCTGGTAGCCTGCTTTTATTCCCTTATCTGATCCCACCCACATCCTGCTGATTGGTCTATTTTACAGAGAGCTGTTTAGTCTATTTTACAGAGAGCTGATTGGACCGTTTCGACAGGGTGCTGATTGGTGCATTTACTATTCCTTAGCAAGACGTAAAGGTTCTCCAAGTCCCCACTAAGTTAGCTAGATACAGAGTAGTGATTGGTGTATTTACAAACCCTGAGCTAGATACAGAGTGCTGATTGGTGCGTTTATGATCCCTTAGCTAGACATAAAAGTTCTCCAAGTCCCCACTACATTCAGGAGCCCAGCTGGCTTCAGCTGGTGGATCCTCCACTGGGGCTGTAGGCAGAGGTGCCTGCCAGTCTCCAGCTGCTGTGCCTGCACTTCTCAGCCCTTGCGGTCAATGGGAAAGGGCGCCACGGAGCAGGGGGCGGCGCCCATCAGAGAGGCTGCGGCCGCCCGAGAGCCCACCGTGGTGTTGGTGGGGCTTCGACATGGCAGGCTGCGGGATGGGAGCCCTGCCCCGCGGGGAGGCGGCTGCGGCCGGGTGAGAATTCGAGCGTGGTGCATGCCGGCCGCCAGTGCGGGGGACCCGGCATAACCTCCGCAGCCGCTAGCCCGGGTGCCAAGCCCCTCACCGCCATGGGCCGGCAGCTCCATGTGCTGGGCCCGCTTAGCCCGCGCCCGCACTCCCCGGAACTCGCGCTGGCCTGTGAGTGCAGCGCACGGTCCCGGTTCCCGCCCGCACCGCCCCGGTTCCCGCCTGCACCTCTCCCTCCACGCCTCCCCGCAGGCAGAGGGAGGCGGCTCAGGCCTCGGCCAGCCCAGAGAGGGGATCCCACAGTGCCGTGGTGGGCTGAAGGGCTCCTCAAGCGCCGCCGGAGTGGACGCCGAGGCCGAGGAGGCGCCGACAGCGAGGGCTGCTAGCACGCTGTCACCTCTCACTATGACCTTCTGCAAAAGGTAAAACCATGGAGACATAAAAGTATCGGTGGTTTCCAGGGATTGGTAGATAGGGAGTGGAAGATGAATAAGTGGAGCACAGAGGATTTTTAGGTCAGGGAAACGATTCTGTGTGGTTTTGTAATGGCAGATACATGTCAGCATACATTTATGAAAACTGTGCAACACAACAGGTCAACTCTGATGTAAACTAGGACTTCAGTTAACAGTCACATGTCAATACTGGTTCATCAGTTACAAGAAACATACCACACTAATACATGTTGTTAATAGAGGGGAAACAGTGTTGGGGGGGAGAGAGTATATAATAACTCTGTAATTTCTGCTCAGTTTTTCTGTAAATGCAAAAGTGCTCTAAATGTTAAAGTTTATCAATGAAACCTTAAAAAGCAGTTATTGAGATCTGATACAAGAAATCATCGTTATGATTAAGACTTAGGACCATGATACTGTGCTCATTATACAAAGTTGGAAAAATTATTTCATATTTGTTAAATGAGGAGGAGAACCAGCTCAGAGTTGCAGCAAGAATTAAATGACATTAACAATGATGAAATCTTTTTTTTTTCGTTTTTGTTTTGGTTTTTGTTTTGGGGCAGTGTCTTACTCTCATCACCCAAGCTACAGTGCAGTGAATGTGGAATCCTTAAGAGGAGCTACCACATGAGCAAGAAAAAGTAAAGCTTAAAAAATACTACTTACTCCTCTTTTTGAAATTCACGTATACTCAAATAACATGGAAAACAGATTCCCCTTACAACCAAGTGCAAGGGGAATAAGCACACAACATCTTTTGCAGTGTTCAAATGATTCTGCATTTGATTGCATCACAAAACAACCACTGTACACTCAATTTTCCAAAAAAGGAGATACATTTTTTCTTTGATTTCATTTTAGGAAATTCACTTTTACAAAAGTTAGTCCTGTTGTCTTTTAACACTTGTTAAAACAAATTTACCTCACTATTGTTAAAAAAAATTGGCTCATCCTCTGCTAAGTGGTCTTTTATCTCTGGAGAGAGAGAGAGTTGTTTCTCTTTCTCTTCTGCCTGTAAAATCTCGGTTCCTAAACTCCTCGCGTGTGTTCGTGTCCTAAATTTTCCTGGCGTGAGAAGACAAACCCCAAGGTATATACCCCAGAGAACGTAGCCACTTCAATTCTTCCTATCCATGAGCATGGAATGTTTTTCCATTTGTTTGTGTCCTTCCTGATTTCTTTCAGCAAGGGTTTGCAGTTCTCCTTATAAGATTCTTTCACGTCCCTAGTTAGCTGTATTCTTAGGTATTTTATTCTTTTTGTGCCAATTGTGAATGGGAGTTCTTTCCTGATTTGGCCCTTGGCTTGCCTGTTGTTGGTGTACAGAAATGCTAGCTATTTTTGCATATTGATTCTGGATCCTGAGACTTTGCTGAAGTAGTTTATCAGCTTCAGAAGCTTTTGGGCTGAGACCATGGAGTTTTCTAGATACAGAGTCATGTCATCTGCAAACAGAGATAGTCTGACTTTCTTTCCTCCTATTTGGATGCCCTTTATATCTTTCTCTTGCCTGATTGGCCGGGCCAGAACTTATAATGCTGTGTTGAAAAGGAGTGATGAAAGAGGGTATCTTTGTTTTGAGCTGGTTTTTAAGGGGAATGCTTCCATAGTTTGCCCCGTAAACAGGTTTTTTAAAGTATCTTTTGGTGTTCATCTCCTCAGGGTATTATTCCATAAAAGTTTTTGATAATCCATCATCATACCTGAGAAAGCTTAATAGTAATTGTCTCTTCTTGCTCAGACTATCTGCAGCCCTTAAGTGCAAAAGGTATTTTGTTTTGTTTTGATTTTCCCTCTTTTCCTACACATCTCTGTCTTATTCTAAGTCTGGACCTTTAAGAAATTTTTTCCTCTCTTTTAAATTTAATTTCCTTCTCTATAATCTCACCCTAGCTAATCCTTCAGGATTGATTAATGTCCATTTTGACCTATATTTTTTTGAGTCAGTGTTAAGAGTTTTCATTTATGGTTTTTTCTTTGGCTAAAAATTCCTGATACTGGGTAACAACATCAAGAATGAACAACAAGGTTGGTTCAAAGTGAATGATGACCTGATCTTCTCAGAGCAGTTTAAAAGTGATCTTTTTTCTTTGAAAAAAGTGAGCCCTTTGGAAACTTTACAAATGCATTCCATGATCTTAGCAATAAGGTCATGTATTGTTGATTATGAACATTCTTGTCCAATGAGGCTATAAAAAGAGTACTATTACCACTTCAAATGAAAACTTAACGAGGCTTGAGTTTGCAAAAGAGGAAAACCAGTGGTAACTCTTATAGAAGAGAATCGATTCCGTGGTGTGCCACATAGCCATATATGAAATTTGAAATGAGTTACTGTGAACTCATTGTGGCTCTTCCTGAAAACCCTCTAACTGTTATGGTTAAAACAGCTACATGAGTTTAAGATACTAAATAACCAAGACTTTTATATCCTAACCCTGCTTGTGCCCCAGGCTGGTCAGTTTAAAAAGGCCCAGTCTGATCAATCTATTGGAAACATTGTTGAAGAGGGCCATGACGTATGGGATTCTGAACACTAGTAACAGGATTGTCATAGACTTTCAAGGGAGCTAAGAAATTATTCCTAACTATTGTAAAAATAGCCTCTTACAAACAGAGCGCTTCATATTATACAGAGTGGTTCTCATGTTCTCCATAGCAAAACAAAGACTTTAAGAAATCTAACAAACAACTATATGCCCAATAAAACCAAGCGTAATTAATCTAATTATGTAATTCCATAAGAAAAAATAAAACAGTAAAAAATTAGACTTAATGAAAATAATTATTGGTTTTACCATTTATTGTATGATCTAAAGCTTTCTAAATGCAGGTGATTGAATTATAATTAATAAAATGCATCTGCATGTTATAGTTTGTTAGGTAGTTTTTTGGTTCAACTGGGGATTTTCTCCCCAACATTTACATGTATTTATAAAGTGTTAGCTCTATTCAGTAAATGCCAAGCATCTAATAAAAATAAAATCACTACAGTCACCTTTGAAGAAATATATTTAAAGCGTATTTAAATATGTTTTAAAATATTTAAGTCATGTTAATGATAACTTAGTAAGTTAATAAATGCCATTTGAGAGTTTACTTGTGTTAAACACGATCCTTATTTCCTTCAACAAAATAACATATGTGTTATTATTTTCTCTGCTTTACTGATGAGGAAACTGGGTTTCAGAGTGTCTACATGATTTGCCCAAGGTCACTCAATCAGTGACAAAATTCTAATGACAATTTTGCAAAGGCTGATGGGTAGCTAGCCCCTGAGCTACTTCATAGGAGCTCTCACTGCCCAACAGGCCAAAGACAGAGAGGGCTATGTTAGCAGCACGTGGAACACTGAGGGAAGGGCAGAGGAGACCTCTAAGATGAGGCTGATTGGAGAACCTAAGTTAAAAGTTGTAAAATGAACTTTGGTCAGGGATTGGGTGGGAGTATATATCCCATGCTGGGGTGGCTTCACCTCTAAGGTGCAAATTACTTGGAGGTAGCAAACTGCTGAGGCAATTGGAGCCCAAGTTTCAAAAGCAGTCTCTGAAAGCTTCTCTCTCACTACCAGTCTTACCTCCAAGCAGGCTAAAGCCTACTCCTTGTTTGAAGATTAGTGGGATTTTTTTATAATCCCACTTCTTGTTTGAAGATTAGCAGTTTATTTAAGAATGATGCTAGATAAATGAATAGCCAATGCATATGACCAGCCTAGACACTCCAGACAGATTTATGTACACTGAAATGGACACATTGACCGTCTTCAACACTTGAATTAAGTCCCAGCTTTCCTCCACAACTCCGACGCAGAACCCCCACATTTTCATGCCTGGACCACCCATGGTGAGTGCATGGAATAGGGTCAAGATGAGATTGCCTGGCATTCTCTGCAGTTCACCTTCTATCTTCTGCTTCTGTGTATGTTAAACTCCTGAGGTATGCTTCCACAAGGTTTAGTGGGGGTGACTGTCTTTCATGGTAACTATAGCATAAGAATACATCAGCATCTAGTGATTACATGGAAATCAGGCCATTTAATTTATCAGTTTAGATACTGATTGGTAATTACTCTGTATAAGATACTGGTTTTTAGAATCATGTGCTTTCATGAACCCATATTTATTTAAATTTTAAGTAAATATTTATATTTCTATCACTTGAAATATTAAATACATGTTAATTATTTTGAGCTTAATAAACTGCATAAATGTGCTTATAAGAATTGAGTGTGTTCCTCAGTTTACTACGGAAACAGTTTTAGGCAGAATCTGCTTGTGCCTTTAGAAACTAGTATTTAATAAAAGCCACCTGTATATTGCTTTCTTAAGGAAATAATCTTACCTTACAGTTACAGAAGGCTGTATCTGACAAGAATGAGGTTTATCATTGTATTTATAAAGAAATGTACAAGCAAATTAATAATGTGTGTTAGTATTTTATTAATCAGACTTCAGATCTGCAAGAAAATTGATACTACTCTAGGTACAAGTGAGCATCACATATCCATCAGTTAGGCAAAATACAAACTTCATCTATTAGATGCTGGCCTAATCAGTTGAAAAGTAGAAATACATGCAATTAACACTTTACCTGCCCCACCGTTTACCCTAACAGTGAGCAAATCCTAAATCTCAGACCAAGCACTCTATTGGTCGAGCATGGGGATCCTGTGTTTTTCTCCATTCTTGCTCCCAGACGTTAATAACCTCTTGGATAAAAATAAAAGGGAAAAAGTATCGGAAGAGTCCAACGTATTTTAAAACCTGGAGTGCTCAAATGAAACCAAACGATACTTTGCAAACTGTAAATTGTCACAGAGGTGTAGATTATTATTTCCATTGCTAAATTATCCTAATTGAGCCTGGAAAAAAAGAGAGACAAGTAAATATAGTAAAATAATAATTATTTCTAAAGGCAATGATTCCACAGTATCAGCATAAAATTAAAGTCTGGACCAATTTGCTGGTAACTCTACTGTATTTACTGTAGGCAGAGAATCTTATCTGGAACAAATAGATACTCAACTAGCATCTTGTAGATAAATCCTTATGAATGATAATGTTGTCACTAAAGGTTTTGTTTTACAAGACTTCACCCCCCTTGAGAGGCAATTGCGTTAAGATAGTATTGACATTTCTCCAGATAGTATTGAAAAGTCCACATCGATTACACAAGGCAATTGATCAGTAACAGCACCTTGCAAGTACCCACTATTTTGCCTTCTAGTAGAGTAGCGAGTTCTGTGCTGTCAGTGTGTCTGAATCGGGTATCAATAACAACAGTTTTGTGGTTTTAGAAGGACACATTCCAATATCTGAACCTCTGAGAGATGGAAAAGGATATATCTTACCCTTGTTAAGTCTTCTGATACTTGCTTAATCAGAAACATAACTCTCAGATACTAACTCTTCATATATGACCCAGCCTCACCCAACTTTTCAAGTGTTTCCTTTTTCCTGTTGTACAGTTTTATTGCATTTTAATGGTGATGAGTGATGTACTGTCATAAGAGAATATATTTTCATTCTGTGTCATATAAAACTCTGGCTCTAGTATCTAAATGTTAGACACATCTGTTAGTAGGCCAAAGACTGACCTCTCTCTTTTTTCTTTTTGAACTTGAGATTTGACAAATTTTAAAACAAACATGTACTCAAAAGCACATTTATTATCATATTAATTTTTTCTTTTATTCATGTAGATAAAAGTACATACAAACATATGTACTTGTGCATACATGGTGCTGCTATGAACATATGTCATTGTGGAAGGAGAGGAGAAATCCGGGCTTTTCATTGTTAAGAGGACCCTTCTGCTGAGTGGAACCTGACCGTCTTTGATCAATGTGGCTAAACCTTGTGAACTGACTCTTCTACTCCTGGTACTTACTTATATCATTTTATCCCACCAAAGAACATCCTAAACAGATTTTAGTAGAATCGCCTCCTTTCACTGTTAGTGGTGCCATTCCCACTCTGTCAGAGACAGAGCCACCTTATTAATCACATTCAGGACCACTACTACCAACAATCTGTCACTGCGGCCGAAGGCATGCATCATCCATGATAACTAAAAATTCACCCCAAGACCTGATGATTTGTCTTGCCACTGCATCCTGTAGCACAAAGCAACAGAAACCAGTGGTTATGCCTGTCCTTTCCATCTTTTATTCTTTCTTTATTTTTTTATTTTATTTTATTTTATTTTATTTTATTTTATTTTTGGTCATAGCTGAAAGCTTATTGAGTGTAAAAGACATTTTCCCTTTAAAAAATGCTTACTCGATGTTATCTCCTTCACGCTCTGGGTCGCGCTCATTTGGTGAAGGGTCATCACACGCTCCCTTTGTGCTAATGTCAGTGAGTCAACAGAGTGGATTGTGGATTTCAGTTTCTAACTGAATTTTGACAATCTGCTTTTGACTTTTCTTGCAATATTTAACCAGAAAATACGGATTGCAGCCTGTGTTTACCTGCCAAAGTGTCTCTTCCATTTTATTATAGTTTATTTTCCTTTATTTCTAAGATGAGTTCTACAAGAGCCATAGACAGGGAATAGAATTAGTGTGAGCCATTCAGATCCTATTAGCATAAGCAACCCCCATAAGGTGATCATAAAAATATCAGTACAAGGCCAACGCTAATACTCTTGGGTGCAATAATTTATTGCAATCATAAAAATAAATAATACTTTTAATAATTACTGTTTATTGTATGCTTATATTTGGTCACGTACATGTTGAATATTTTAGTTTGATAATTTTATTTGCATTTTCTCATTTTATTTATGTTACAACCCTATATGGTGGATGCAATTTTTATCATTTTACAGATGAGGAAACTGAGACTATAATGGATTAGAGACTTTGGTCAAAAATACACAGCCCACAATAATAGACCCAGAATGGCATTCAGGTTTGTCTGCCACCAAAACTTGAGGTCACCAGCAACACTTTACAATAAATTGACTTAGAAACACAGTAAGGATTCTGCAAAAAATAAAATATACTTTTAGTATCACACCTTTTATATCAAATAAGCAAATAATTTTAAAATATACTTTTATTTAATACTTTGCAAGGTAGCTCTTCAGATGTCTAGCCACCTCAAACATCTTCTCTGCCTTCCATATATCTGTAAGCAGATTAATAGACATATTTACATGATACTATCCTGCCCTCCATGCCTCTGGGCAAAGCTAACTAGTTTCAGGGCTTCCACTAGTGCCAACCTAACTGGACCAGCTGGATGAGCCCTCTCCAGATTTTGAGAATGGCATTCAGAGAAAACTAGTTAATCTTGTGTATTAGTCCATTTTCACACTACTATAAAGATACTACTTGAGACTGGGTAATTTGTAAAGAAAAAGAGGTTTAATTGACACAAAGTTCCACATGACCAGGGAGGCCTCAGGAAGCTTTACAATCACAGTGGAAGGCGAAGGGGAAGCAAAGCACATCTTACGTGGCAGCGGGCGTGAGATAGTGAGAAGTGCCACACTTTAAAACTATCAGCTCTCATGAGAATTTGCTCACTATCATGAGAACGGCATGGGGAAAACTGCCCCCATGATCCAGTCACCTTGCACCAGGTCCCTCCTTCGACATGTGGGGATTACAGTTTGAAATGAGATTGGAGTGGGGACGCAGAGCGAAACTAACATCTTGAGTGCGGCTGATGGTGAAAGGCTGATGCAGTTTGGACACATAGATTAGCTATCTTTCATCATGAGGACTGACAGGCAAAGACAGCCAGTTTGCCCAGACAAAAAAGTTGATGCAGACGAGAAAGAGTCTGGGTTTTCTAATTCCCAGTGGCAACTCCTTTTGAGGCCATGCTGCATGCATCTTTGGGATTCTTTAAGATACCTTGATTTCAATACTGAATACTCAATTATCATACCCATGACCATTGCTCTTATTAATACTTTTTAAGTTAAATGAAAACTCTTCAAACTGAAAAAAGGTCAGCTAATGCATACATTTCTTTTTTTTTTTTTTTTTTTTTTTTTTTTTCCGAGGCCGAGCCTCACTCTGTTGCCCAGGCTGTAGTGCAGTGGTGTGATATTGGCTCACTGCAACCTCCACCTCCTGGGTTCAAGCAACTTTCCTGCCTCAGCCTCCTGAGTAGCTGGGATCACAGGTGACCATCACCACACCCCGCTAACTTTTGTATTTTTAGTAGAGACGGGGTTTCACCATATTGGCCAGGCTAGTCTCGAACTCCTGACCTTGTGATCCACCCGCCTCACCTCGGCCTACTAAAGTGCTGGGATTACAAGCATGAGCCACCACACCCAGTCCATTTTGTCTTTCTTTCTTTCTTTCCCTCTTCTTTCCCTCTTCTTTCCTTCCTTCCTTCCTTCTTTCTTTCTTTCTTTCTTTCTTTCTTTCTTTCTTTCTCTTTCTTTCTTTCTTTCTTTCTTTCTCTCTCTCTCTCTCTCTCTCTCTTTCTTTCTTTCTTTCTTTTTCTTTCTTTTAATCAACTCAGATTACAATGCATGACATATGTGGACCAATATTAATGACTGTAAGGCAATCTGGGCTTCGAGCGTATAGATATCCTTGGTAGAATAGACAAAGCATCCTCTTATGTTATATACCATATCAACTGGCAAGAACTGGGATGCGTTAATGTTTCCAAAAACAGAAAGCCACCTCTTCACCCCCAAAGACTTTGGCTGTCACTGGGTTACTCACTGTAACAGATGAGGAGGTGATCTTATGCTCTCTCCATCCTGAGGAGCAATGCTGCACATTCAATGCCCCATATCTTCCAAGAAATGATGGTGGCCTCAGGCTCTTAATGTTTTACACTTGTGTTATTTAGCTCTCTGCAGTCCCAAGGGATCAAATCTGAGCCACCATGGTCTGCCATTCAAAATATGTGATTTCATTAGAAAAATAAATATTTTACACACAATTTCTACTAATCCCTTTTCATCTTTCAATTAAAAGAGGAAGGAATTGTCTTCTAAGAGAGTTGAAATGTTTTTCTTCCCAGTATCAGAAATTAATCTTTCCAGTAGATGTTAACCACCAGTCATTGTCTTTTGCTTGCGTCATACTACTTGCCAGCACATGGATATATCATGTGTTTCTATTCTCCTAAACCCCAAATTTCCCCACTACCAAGTTTTTATGGAACCAATAAAATCCTAATTAAGTCCGTTTCAAGACTTAGGTGAATTTCAGCATGGGCGAGATGACTTCTCTTTCATTCAGTCCTCCCTCATATATTCCCATGCCCAAAGCTCACTATTTGCATTTCCATTGAACAGCTGTGCAATATGTTTTATATCACAGGTAAGAACTCATGTGCCTATCTCCTGCACTAATTTAAGTTTTTTGATGCAGACTTTGTCAAACTCATTTTTAATTAATTATTAAAATGTCCAGTAAATAGGCAAATGTATATAATAGAAATATAGCAAAAATTGTTGTTTGTTCGTGTAAATAAACCTAAGTATGGGTTCACATTTCCTTAACAGAAACCTTCTTTAGAGTGTGTTATAAGTTTAGAATATATATGTGTGTGTGTGTGCGTGCACGTGTGTGTGTGTATTCTAAACTTATAACACACTCTATAGTGTGTATATATATGTGTGTGCATATATATATGAAAGGTATTATAGTGTACGTAACTGGGCTTCAGGCTGCCCCCGAATTAAATACATTAATATTACAGGCTGTGGAGCATAACAATAGTCTTAGCAAATGGAATAGATAGAGAATATTAAGTTGTCCCAGTTTACCATTTAACAGTTTTATGAAAAAGAAAAGAAATAAACAAAAGATAGCAAAACTTTTGGAGTTCAGCGAATTTTGGATTTCAGAATTACAGGTAAGGGACAGCAGATTTAGAATTCCATAAGGACTTTAAAAGAGTTTATGAAAGTGTACCCATAGTTATATTAGACCCTTTAAGATGAACTTTTTCAGTCCATAGATCTACTAAAATGATGGTTATCACGTGGCTTGGGCTGCCCTAGATGCTTTCAGGGCCAATGATAGTAGTGTGTTATGCACACTCATAATTCTCCAGGTGTGCAAGGTAAATTACATACCCTAATATTATATATAATTTAGTGTTTATATTAATAATTAATATATTTAATTAGTATTTATAATTTAATAATAAATTAAATACCCTAATAATACTTAATATTTATCCAGTTCCTAATTCATGCTGGGTGCTGTTATTAAGTGCTTTACGTGTACTCACACATTTAATCCTTACAATAGCCCAATGAAATAGGTGTTATTTCCATATTTACCAAAATGGGAATTGAAGCAGAGAGAGGTTGATTGACTTGTCCAAGTTCTCACAGCTAAAAATAATGGAGGCCAATTTTTGATTCGGACAGAATGATCTAGAGTCCTCTGAGTTCCCCCATCTTAACAGTTACACAGTGTAGAAGTCTCCTCAACTGAACTGCTTAACTGTCTTTGACATAAAATGCTAGATTCATAGTCTTAGATATTTCATTTTAAACCTTGTTGCTCTCTGAATTATAACTCTAAATTTATAGACTTATGCTTTATTTGATTTACTGATAATTTCAAAATTGCTGAGAGACACCTAGACTTAGGAAATGGAAATGTAGCTTGTTGAAATGCACAAATTACTCTTTAAATATACTTAATAAAATAGGTACACCAAATTAAACAAGTTTTTAGGACGGTGACTTATAGCCCATTTAATTTTATTTATTAGAAACAACCCATCTCACTCCAAAAAGAAATTGACATGTTCACATTTCAAGTTTTTTTTTTCATAACAAATAAGAAAAAAACATGATAATATCTCACCTGAGAGTATTTAGTATATTCGTTTCCTAGGACTGCTATAATAAAGTACCACAAACTTGGTGGCCTAAAATAACAGAATTGTTTTCTCGCATACTTCTGGGGCCAGAAGTTCAAGATCAAGGTGTGGGCAGGGATGATCTCATCAGCAGGCTCTGAGGGGAATTAACTCCCCGGCGCTCCTCAGCCTGCATCTCCGTCTGCGTCCATCTCACGGAGCACCTGCTTCTCGGTGAAGCAGAGTATACAGCTCATCAAAATCCTCCATTTTTAACAATTGTTGTACTTTGTATCTTTCAAAATATTTACTTTTAATAGAGTCGCTATTTTTCAGAATGTATAGACCTTATAAAGAAAAATATTATTCAAATATGCAAGGATTCACTGAAATACCTTTTCTCCCCCAAATCATTTCCCTTGAGTAAAACAAGGAAGGGGCTGAGCACGGTGGCTCATGCCTATAATCCCAATGCTTTGGGAGGCCGAGGTGGGAGGATCTCACATGAGGCCAGGAGTTTGAGACCAGGCTGGGCAATATAGAGAGACCCTGTCTCTAAAAAATTTAAAAAAATTAACTGTGCTTGATGGTGCTTGCCTGTAGTCTCAGCTACTTGGGAGGCTGAAGTGGGAGGATTGCTTGAACCCCAGGATTTGAGGCTGCTGTGAGCTATGATCGGGGAACTGCACTCCAGTCTGGGTGACAGAGTGAGTGAGACTCCATATCTAAAATAAATAAATAAATAAAATTTTAAAAGCTCTGGTTAAAAAAGGGGAACATATGTATTTGGAGTGGAGGCACTGTTGCAACAAAAATGCCAAATTAACAACTGCAGTGTTAGTGCCTCCGCTCCATCAGAACTGAGACTCCCTGGACCAGCATGCACCTGAGACCCTCGGTCCTGAATCTGGAGATTGGAAGTGGAGTAGTGTGGGCTTTTGAGGCCAGAGGCCAAGCTTTATTGGCAACAAAATGAATTAACCATAACAATAATCATGATGGTACAATTTACTACCATCCGTTGAAATGAAACTCTTTTTACATGTTTTTGCTTGACTTTGTCTTTAATAGGTGATATAAAAATCTCACAAATGATGTTTTACAGGGAGTGACAAGTATAAAAGTCTTTGATTTCACTGCTTTTAGTTCTCTGAACTACATTTTTTTTTTTTTTTTTTTTTTTTTTTTTGAGGTGGAGTCTCACACTGTTGTCCAGGCTGGAGTGCAGTGACACAATCTCGGCTCATTATAAGCTCCACCTCCCAGGTTCACGCCATTCTCCTGCCTCAGCCTCCTGCGTAGCTGGGACTACAGTCACCCGCCATCATGCCCGGCTAATTTTTGTATTTTTAGTAGAGACGGGGTTTCACCTTGTTAGCCAAGATGGTCTCGATTTCCTGACCTCGTGATCTGCCCACCCTGGCCTCCCAATGAACTGAATTTAATGGGCACCACTTCATGGGCAGATTCACTTTGGAGTAAATACATAGGTGTTATCCTGTTATTATTTCCTCAGGCTCATATTCTTCATGAATTTCTTTTAATGTGACATTGAAAGTAAGCCACTGCATTGTGTGACACTTAGCAACAGTTCTTACATGTTTAAAATTTATTGATTAAGAAATAATACATCCTGAAATCAAGAGTAAGCCTGATGATTATACCAGTATATTTCCCCAGCAGGCCCTAGGACACTACTTGAGCCTACAGAATTATTCACTGCCATTTGTCTTTCTCTCTTTATCCAAATTCATGAGGGCATCCCTATGGTAAATCCATGGTGGAAGAATCTGAATTCATTTTGGACCCCCTTGTTTAGACAATTCCACTTAGGATATGCACAGGACTCTTCATATGAAGTCCCAGAGACAAGGTGATTCCTATCCTGTGGGAAGTGGACATTTGTATTCAACCAGTGGATGTTGAAAGGAACCCAGGAAGCAGCCAGGTCATTCCCTGGATGTCATGGAAGGAATCAGCGTCATGTGCAAGGTGTGTAATTCTAGCTCCAGTGTTCAAACCACTACACTCGCCTGTTTGTTAGACATGAGACAATTTGCAATGTCTTTAGAAACTGAGTTTGATGCCAAATACGAAAGTTTTAGCTTATATAGCAGGTAAGAATTTCTAAACCAAATTTCTAGTGTGGAAAATGTGATTTTTAAAATTGTCTTTAAATCCAGTTAAGTATGTTTCAGAGTCCCTTCACATTCCGCTGGTGGGAAATTCAACCTCAGCGGGGACTGGTTCTCCTCAATGTTCCAGGATGCTGCAAAGGTCCCGCTGTCTTAGAACACGTGGAGTATTTCTTCATTTCTTCCACCCAGGTATTTTCCCAGTATAATGCCAAAGTATGAGAATTCTTCCCACAACAAAAAAGAGTTGCCCAGCTCTCTTCTCCCTTCCTGAAGCCCTCCAAGGAATGCTCCATCTCCTCTCTTTCTTTGAACCATCTAACTTAATATCTTCAATCAGTAGAGATTTTCTGAAAGATTGGGAAATTCCATTGACTGTATGCATCTACTAAGCATCAAAGGAGCACAAATTCTGGCTATTTGATTTAAATAGGGAAAGAGGAAAAATAATAATTGCTAGCACATCCATCACTGAGCCCCAGGCACCATTTGTAACACTTTACACATGTTTAATTGATATGGCAGCAATATTGTGAAAAATACCACCTTCTGTATTTTCACAGATGAGAAACTGAGGCACAAATTCATTCATTAAGATGCCTAAGTCCACCCAGACAATTAAGTGGTGGAGCCAGGATTCTAACCCAGGCTGCCTGGCACCCAAGTCTATATGGTCTTAAATTTTATACTGTTATCATAATACAATAAATTATCTTGCCATACTTGCAGTCCTAAACCACTGCGGAGGAATTTTTAATTTGATATGAAATTTAGGAGGCATAGATATATTTATCAGCAAAATTATAATAATATAAAAACTAGATTTTAATATATACTGTATATAAAAAGACAAGCTAGACCCTAAAGAACATCAAAGCTAAAAGAGATATTAGACTGCAGAGCATAAACAAAACTAAATTACACGGAATGAATTTCTAGTATTGTCAATTAGTGCTGTGCTGTAATTTTTTCTGAATTTTGTTCTCTCATGTTTACAATGAGCAAAGTACTATATAACTTGTAGAATGTCTGTTGCATGAATAAAAATTACAATAAGACAATTTTGTGGCATATTATGTAAATTCTCAAGCACAACATTTTTGTTTAATTTAGGCATTTTATATATTTTAAAGGGAATAACATTTGTAAAATACAATACTAAGCAGGCATTAAAAATCATCTGTTCTCTTGAGCCAGAGAGGCGAAGGTTGCAGTCAGCCGTGATCATGCCACAGCACTCCAACCTGGGTGACAGAGGGAGACCTCGTCTTGAAAAAACAAAAACAAAACAAAAACAAACAAACTTTTTAGAGACTAGTAAATTAAGAATTGTTAAATAAAAGGTACTTATAATCCTTATTTTGTTAAAAAATAGTTTTGTATACTGTATATATTGTTGAATACCCCAGCCAACGGTCACCAGAAATCCATCTGCAGTTTAAGTTAGGTTTATAAACTTTCTGTAGTAAGGGGAAGCACACTCAAGGTATATCTCAGCAAGAGGCTTTTGGGACAGACTTGTAGGATTCAAACTTCTGCTAGGTGTTTTTGGTGAGGGGTTTAAGGAAGTGAGAGGTTAACAATAATTGTAGGTGCTTTCTTGAGAGTGGCAGTTGGAGATTGGATATTTCAAAGATTTTTATCTAAAAGAAGAAATGAAGCAGAGCTAGAGTTGTCATTGATGTGCTAATTACTGACCTTGGCCAACAGAGGAAGATGTTTGGTTATTTTTGTGGTTGTGTGACATCGTCGTCTCTGCCTTCTAGTCAGGAATGATTCCAGTGTGGCCTTGGGTTCATCATATTTTACCACAGTCACAGAGTGAGCTCATATAATTATTTGGGACATTCTGTGAAAATGTTTATGTTCAGGCCAGGCACGGTGGCTCACCCCTGTAATCCCAACACTTTGGGAGGCTGAGGCGGGCGGATAAAGAGGTCAGGAGTTCGAGACCAGCCTAACCAACATAGTGAAATCCCGTCTCTACTAAAAATAAAAAAATTAGCTGGGCATGGTGGCACACACGTGCAGTCCCACTACTCGGGAGGCTGAGGCAGGAGAATTGTTTGAACCCAGGAGGCGAAGGTTGTGGTGAGCCGAGATTGCACCACTGCAGTCTAGGCTGGACAACAGAGTGAGACTCCGTCACAGAAAAAAAAAAAAAAGAAAAGAAAAGTTTATGTTCAGTAGAGAACACTACAGCCTAGCTATTAGCTGCCAGTTTCAGGGTAATTTTGGTTTCTCTGTTTGTTAATCAATATATAGTGAAAAGACCAGGTAATTTAATTGATTTTCTTCAGAAGTGTATTAGCTTTTAAAATTTCTACTAGCAACAAATATATTTACAATTATGCATATAGAATTTTATTGTTACCTATAATATGTGTAATTATATAAAATTTATATGTAAATTATGTAGTATTTTCATATATACTATATATGTATGTGTGTGGACATACACACAGAAAGGGAGAGAGATAGGGATGTCTTTTCTGTTACTCACTGGGATGCATGCAGCTCTTAGCAGCAGTCAGATTAGAATTTGTACCTAGCTCAATGACTTTTCCACAACTTTGATGGCTTTAAGAAGACTAGATTTTTACTTACTCCATTCTTATTGCAAATTTTGGCCTTACTGCTATTTGCCTTGAGAGGGCAAAGAGTCACTTCACAAGAAACATCCCTACGTTGCTTTTTTATCTTTGATTAAATTAAGTTTTCCTAGATCCTGGGCGATGTATTACTCATTGCTTTGCAACCAGATGGGATTCCTAATTGCAAATTAATTCTAAAGTCCTGAAGGTCATGGCCATATTTTATACATCCTTATGTGATGCACTCCAATATGACTGACAAAAGTTATCAATGCTCAATAAATAGTTGCTGATTAGTAAATCACACACACTTGTGTGCACGCACACACACATGCGTACACACAAGTGTTTCTGGTTGGTCTTGACATTTTCATCGATACTCATTTCCTGACATCTCAAAACTTTCCACTTCTCTGTGTATGACATCATAATAATATAATAAATATAGTTAACCAATTAATCTCAAAGATTAGAAAAGACAAAAAGGAAAACTTCTATGTCCTTCCCTATCTGTTACTTCAAATACATACTCCATGTCACATGGAGTGATTTGTACAGATGGTGAAGAACCAAAGAGAAAAGAGAAGGCAACAGGTGGAAAGTCTCTGTGCAGCTGGTAAATGATGTTCCTCTCTTTGGCAAGGCAGAGGAATCAGTGCCTACAGACCAGGGAAAGACCTGTGGCTTCAGAGACAATTTCTCACTGGCCCGACACTGAGGTGGGCTCCAGTTGAGAAGCTGGAGGAATTTGGAAGCAAAGTGCAGTACCAGTTTTAATGGACTAGAACTTTGTCAGTGATCAGAGGATTAACATGGGTACACAATTACTTAAAAAATGGAGAAGAGAGATGAATACTTTTGTGTTTTAAGGAAAAAACTCAGAAACCAGAGTTTTCTGCAGAGCAACTGGCAATACAAGTCTTGTACATTTACTGAAAAATGAGAAATCTGAAAACATGGAAAGATGGTCCATTAGCTAGCTAATCAGCCCTGGAAGATGAAGTGAGGGCATTGAGCTCCTTATTTTGAAATCAGGAGAAAAGAGGGGCAAGTTTAAATGATGAACTCAGAGGCATCCTGAAGGGAATGCCTGGCCCACTTCTATTGCAAATGTCAAAGTGTTTTTGAATGTTAATGCCCCTGAACCTACCCTGGGCCCAATTTCATAATTTTAATTGACTCTTGTGTATAAAGAATTCCCACTGCTCTCAATTTAAATTGTGCAGTTAGAACTCCAGGACTGGGTTCACTGTCTGCCAAGAGTATATTCTTTTAATACATTCTTATTTTTATAAAACCACATTGTGAGTCCGGAGGGAGAAATTGGGTAGAGGCTAGGGAATCAAGCCTGGCCTCTCCCTTAAATCACTTTCTGCATTTGGAAATGTCAGCCACTCGGAACACCCTTTCCTTCAAGTGAAAAATAAGAGAATACTACTTACATCACAGTAGACATGGGAAAGGATTAAAGTTTGCATAGTCGACCAGGGTAGACAGAAGCGAAGATCTATGCAGGAAGAGAAAAAAGGGGACTTAATCCTGACATGTGAGTGCATTTCATCCTGAATTCAAAACCAAAACCAAACAAGTAAATTAAACTAGAAAAAGACATGCAAATCTCAAAAACTAGGACATAAGTGATTAAAATCTCCACTAGACTATTCTCGCTCACCTCTGTCTAGGAATTCCAGTGAAGACTGTCTCCTTGTTAGAAAGACAAAAAGCCATTTGTTGATACCATGGTGCTGGCAAGTGTAAGTAGCGACAGCCACATGATATTAACTTATAGCAGGGATCTTCCTTTCAGCACTGAGTCTTGAAAAATTAGACATACTGATTTCAGTAATTGGTTGCAAGGTAGTGATGTCTTTTTTTCCCCTCCTTTAACAGGCGTTAATTATTGCATTTCAAATAACGTGAAATATAGCAGCCTTGCCTACTGTCAGGTCAGCACGGGCTGGTGAGGTGTCCAAGTATGCATATGTGTGAGCATCTGACAGTGGGTGGTTTTGTTGTTTGCTTTATAAATATATTTGAATAAATAGCTTTTGAGTAAAGTGGTTGGAATTTAACAATTTAACTAGATTGACATATGAATTCACAGGAAGGGCTTAATTCTAGGAAAGGCAGTTGTGCTTTGCCCTGGCTTTGTCAGAAGTGCACGCCTCAATTCAGAGTACCTGGTGAGGTCAAAAAGGCGGAGGAGTCTAGTGCAGAAAGAGAAGAGGAACCAGGAGTGAGGTAGAAATGGATATGATAAATAATCTCTCCCAACTCAATCCTGAGTCAATCTTATTTCTCTCAGAGATCTAAGTAATAATGTTCAGATACTTAATCAGGGATACATATATATTTGTGTGTATATATAAATACATTTGTGTATTGTGTTTATATATACATACATGTATATGTATAATACATGTATATGGATATATGTATGTATGTAATGTACATACACCCACATACACTAATGTGTATATATAAAAATATTTATATTTGATTGCAAGCAAAGGAGTATAAATATATATATAAATATATAATTAATAGATATAATACACATATAATTAAATACATATAATATATGTATTTATATATTTAATATATGTGTATTTAATTGAAAGCAAAGGAGTGTTTCTTTAAAATGCTGTGGAAAAAATTCTGAATTTATTCACTTAAAAGGTTTGAGTTGGTCCCAAAAGCATTTCAGATGGAGGCTGGGGTGGAGGAGTAGAAGCTTATTTTCTTTTAATCAGAATAAAGCTATTAGACATAAATGTCTCCTTACTGACCCAGGAACAATGACCTCAGGGGGAAATATCACCTAAATAAGGTCCATCCCCTCCTTTATGGCTGGGTCAGGTCCTTGATCAGTTGTAAGGTATTTCCCTTGAAATGGCCATGAAAGCCTTTTCCTGGGAATAGTTCACTCTTGTAGGGTTATGGTGAAGCAAAATATGTAAAGTTTTATGCTCCTTGAGTTCAGGAGCGGGTCTTTTAACTTCCCCTTGTTACGGTGGAAAGATGTTGTGAACAGAAATGTCCTTTTCAATTTGAAACTTCATGGAGGACGATCTCTTTGTGGGACTGGTACTACACACTGTGGCTCCACGTGACCTTTTCAAGGATCCCATGGTGGTTTTATCTTGATTAAAATGGTTCTATTCACAGGAGGGGAAGGGCTGTGCCATCATCCTCCAAAAGAAGGTGGAAAAGGCAAAAGGTGGAAAGAAGATACCACTTTCTTGTGGAAAGGTGGGAGGAGAAGAGAAGGAGTGAGCACAACAGAGAGGCATGTTGGAGAATGAGGGAGAGACAGAGAGAAGGAAATAAAGAGAAAAGCCAGAGGCTCAGGAAATGGCAGGGAAAGTGATCTGACACTGCCTGAAGAGACATTCTGTCCATTTCTTCTTACTGCAAGGCAAGAAGGAGGCACTATCAATCCCATTTTGCAGATGGGGAAACTGAGTCCCAGTGTAAATTATCTTGCCCAAGTTCCGTGGGATCATATGTAGCGATACCAAGATTCAGTCTTAACGTCTGCTGGACTTCAGACTCTGCCCTTTCCATAAGAGAAGGAACACCTGTGTTTCATTTTGATGAATTCTCAACAATACCTTTTAAAGTAAATAACGAATGTGCCCCTCCCTGACCTAGACAAGAGCCTACTTTGCACTTTCACCCTCAGGTTCCCCTAAGAAACACCGCAAGCGTTATATCTCCACTAACCAAACCCAATCATCTGGTTTCCCAACGACACCAGGATTTTTTTTTGTTTTTTTCTTTTCTTCTTGGGGACGGTAAAGGCAAGAGAATGATGGTGGAAATAAAACTGTTGTAACTCGATGCTGCCTCTGGGATTTATTTACTGTTGATCATGGCTGGGGAACTCTTTGAACCTTACATATGTGTAGGGTTGTGAAGGTCGGTGTGCATAGGCCAAAAAAGAGGGAAGACAGAACGAAGCCTGATGAATAAAGAGAATTCCAGAGAATGAGCAGGATCTGTGGGGTGAAGAGGGGATGCGGCATTGTAACAAAGGAATTGAAAGCTCCAGGAGAAATTATAGTTATATGATCTGTACCCAAGGGGGAAGTATATATGAGAACACTTCTTGCCCACAAAAATGTATTAGGTGGTAATGGTTCCTTATGGTGCTGTGTTCTCTGACAGAGCATGACGCGTCATGTTTTGATGGAGGCAGGAGAGAGACATGGAGGAGCGGGTTCTCTATACTCAGTGCTCCCTGTGCAGTTATGCAGAGAGCTCCCTACACTAAGACACCCATTTGAGGGGGCAAATGGGGCCTGGAGTGCAACCTGAGTTTCATCACCAAAGCTGTCGGCCCTGAAGGTGGTTATTTTTGCCCTGAGGACGCACCTTTTTCTAATTTTCGTAAGTTTGTAGTGTGAACTAGGGTCTGCCCTGCCTGCAGCCTCAGGAACCCAGAAGTGTCAGTAAGATTGTGTTTGAAAATAAAATTCATCTTTCCTGTATTTTGCTGTACCAGGTTCCCCCCTGCCCTATTTATTTTTTCTCTCTAGAATTCACCAGTGCTCAGACTCTGATGACTTACAAGACTTAGGAGGAACCAATGCTTTTTAAAGCACGTGTCGTAAAGGAACAGTGAAATGCTCAAAATTTGAATAGGCCCAGGAGACAGAGCTAATTCCTAAAATAGTGGCTCAAGCAGCGTGTGTCTGCTTCATTTTCATCTTATAGACCATAATATTTTATATATTATTATAACATTTCATTATAAAAATCATTTGATCAGCACGGGAGTTTTGATCTGTTCTGTTTCTGACCTGGGCCTGTTCGTCCCTCCTTAGGCAACCTGGTGGACCCCACTCCCAGGAGGTCACCATACTGATGAAGAACTTAGTGCAGATACCCAGTTGGCATAGCACACTACAGCCCAGAACTCCTGGGCTCAAGCGATCCTCTTGCCTCAGCCTCCCAAGTAGCTGGGACTACCGCACCACCACACCTGGTGGAAAAATCATTTGAAAAATCAGAGTTACTCATTGCTACCAATTTGGAGAATACTTACATTGATCCCTTGTGTCTGAGGAAGATGCTACCAAACTGAAGAGATGTTCTTAAGCCCTCTCTGCATCAGAGGACTTACTTGCAATTACCAGCTGGACATAGATGCCCGGGAAAAACTGTATTTCTATTTCCAATCTTAATTATTTACAAAGTCATCTTTCTCCTTTAACTTTCTTCCTCTCAAACAATTACACAATATTTTGACCCAAGTTCAGAGACTAATGTCTGCTATGGAAAGCAGGCAGACAGTGTGATATGATGGCCAAGAACCTAGAGGCCCAAACAGTAGTCATGATAGAGTCACTATTTGGCTTCATGATCTTGGGCAAACCACTTACCTCCTGTGATTATTTAAATTAGGCAAACATTGCAGTCTGTCAGTCCCATGGAGGTTTTTGCAACACTTATTTGCATATTAAAGACCCTGAGGAGTTCTACAATACAAAACCTTGTTTACGAATTTGAGAATGTAAATTTGTTTTCTTTCATAGCACAAATATTGATATACAGAGCGGAATATTCCAGACAGAGAGAAGAATGTCAAAAAAGGCCTAGGAAAGCAGAAACAAAGAAAACTTGACATAGTAAGTTCTGCCTAGCCAGAATCTGAAGAGACATAAACCCTCATGATGTAAACTTTGCACAGCTTTGCAAACCATGTTGTGAGCTGGACCCATCTCTAAAAACAGCTTCACTTAGAAACGGACATAACCCTGAACTAGAGGTTGTAGGGTCTAGGTACTAGTCCCCATTCTATCCCAAATGTGGAGACTTAGGCAAACCATTTCCCCCGTTTAAGCATCAGCCTCCACATCTGTAGCACAGGAATACTCTATGCCTTACATGGTTTTGCGTATCAATTAAGTAAGAGCTTATGGAAGTGTTCTGTAATCTATCCTGTACTCCCCAAGCATAAAAGGTTAACCCCACCCCCTAAAATCTTATGGCTATACTTTTCTGCAAGTTATTATTTTTAAATTTACATTTTAATTAAATATCAAAGAACAATGCATTTAGTTGTTTTAAATGCAATCAAATGGATACAAATGGATACTTTAAATAATTGAACTGGTGCTATTAGATGGCACACTTGAACATTGGTTACTGACAGAATCAACTGAAATTCATGATCTCTGGATGATGGATTTCAGAATTTTTTTTTCTTGAACAGATGGAGAGATTTGAAAATAGTCTAAAACACGTAAGCCTACCGCAATTGATTTGAACATATTTACTGGATTGTTCTAGCTTAATGGACAGAAGTCAAACCTAAAGATTTTTTATACGAGTTCATCACCACATATAAAAGTTCTATTGTGAGCCTAAGACTGAGGATGAAAACTTACATCAGAGCTAAGGGGACACAGAACTTGCACCTGAACAGAGAAAAGTTTTATAAGATCATTTAGAGACCTCAAGTTTTCTGCTGCAGCTGGAGGAAGAAGATACTATTCTTCCAAAGGGAACAAGAAACATCTGAGAAGTGACTGAAATGTTTGAGTGTATCTTACACATAGACTGCCCTTTTTTTGTAAAAAAAAAAAAAAAAAAAAAAAAGGCTCTCTCACTACCTGTTAGACGTGCTAAGGGCGACTCGTTAGATGTCCCAGCTTTAGAAACAGATTTGCAAGCCAGAGTGTTCCAACCCTGCAGTTGGATTGTGAATTTTTAACCTTCACAAGTTTGGCCTTTGAGCGGGACTTGAGAAAGGAAGAAAGAAAAGAGGTAAAGAATGAAGAAGAAAAGCAAAATAAATCAAAAGCAGCTTTCTTGGTAACGCCGACATCTCCAAGGCCATGTGCAAAAGGACTGGGTCTCTAATGATATCAATTAGGCCCGACCCGCTGGGATATGGGAGATATATTGTATCCACGGAGTCTGCTCAAGTCCATATGTAAAAGGTCATTAACTGGGTAGCGAACATTACAAATTATCGGCCAAGGGTGCCTCTCTCTCCCCGATGCTTTGAACAGTTCTGAAATAAATTATAAACAGTAATGGTTTCATGTTGACAAGCTAATTCCACTTAAATTTTTCTTTCTAAATCAAGGAAAGTATTATTTTAAAAAAATATCCAGTATGTGTTGAATGTGGATTCATACTGGCATGCACGTACACACATGTACACACGAGCACAAAGAAAGGCAACTGCCTGCTTTTCCCAGCTCCATTTCCCAGTTTTGGGATGGGGGATAGGTGACTTCTCCACCGGAGTGAGGATTTCCCAAAACATTTTCTTCCTTGGCTGATCTCTTTGCATCTCTTTCAAGGCACGGTGGGTGTCTTCACAGCAGTGGGTGCATTTGTTGAAGCAGACACTGTGAACTACTTAATAAAGGCTTACAATTCCATATTGGTGTGGGACTATTTTGGCAGCCCTTCAGGGAGATGTCATCTCTCCCAGGGCTGTGTTTAGGATGCTGTGGCCACCTGAAGGCATTCTCACAGGCTGACAACTGGTGGCTCCTTCCTGCCACCCTTCCTCTGATGCCCGGCCTCACGCTGAAGCTGCAGAGATTTCCCAGTCCTGAGAGAAACTTTGCCAACTCAAGCAAACAAAACAATCCTGCTACATAAATCAATTTGAGTTGTGGTCCAACCGCATCTTCAGTGTTTGGCAAAATGCTGAATTATCCAAGAAGGGGGCTTCCTCTGATAAGATCACATCTTACTTCTCTACCCCAAGAAAACCTTGCTCAGAAGCCTGATTTGGGGTAAGTTTTTTCTGATTTCTATACCTAATTTCTTGTGTATTAGAAGGTAAGATCAAATAGATCTGAAATCTCTCTCAGCACTAATATTAAAGTGACGACTTGAGTTTGTTTTCAAGTTTTGGTTTCTGGTTTTTTTTTTTTTTTTTTCAATTGTTCATGTTAGATACTTTGGAGTACTACAAATTTTGGAAGAGAATTTGAAGAGATTAAAATTTTTTTAAAATAAAAGTCTTCTACAAATGGAAATGTAAGAGGGGGAATCTTGATCCAAATATATTCTCACCTTGCAGGACTACGTGACCATATGAGTGTGGAATTGTTCACTATTCAATACCTTCTTCTAAATGCACAAAATAAGGCACAAGAGTAGCAACACAGT
This sequence comes from Papio anubis, assembly GCF_008728515.1. NCBI lineage: Eukaryota > Metazoa > Chordata > Mammalia > Primates > Cercopithecidae > Papio > Papio anubis. Next base: position 91,557,794 of record NC_044982.1, read on the forward strand.
CATCCTCTGGCCCTTGCTATAGATTATGTTATTCTTTCTCTCTCTGACACACAGCGAGAGTGACCAGCTCTTTCCATTTTGCACAGGACTATTTCTTGTTTTAGAACAAAAAGTTCCATGTCCTGGGAACTCCCTAGGTCCTGGGACACCAGGAGGTGTGGTCATTTGCACTCCCAGACTAGTATTCCCTGCCCCCAGTGTGCTGCAAAGTGAGCTCCCTTTCAGGATTTTTCTGAAAGACATCACCATAACAGCACACTGTAATTAAAAGTTAAACTTTCCATATGGATCAAAATTTGTACCTGTGAGATATACTAAGATCATAGAAGCACAAACCCTCTCAAAGACAGTGTTTCTCAGCATCAGAATACACAGCCTGTGAAGGCACCACTTAGCACCCTTTCCTTATAGTTTAGAATGAAGAGCCCCTTCTGGGCAGGGAGTCCAGCATCCAGGTAATGCTCAATGGCACCAGTGCTCTAGAATAGAGAGTGCTAGGAGGCACTGCAGAATTTTCACTCACTAAATCCCAGTCCCAGAGGGAACATAGGCTTTTCCCAGAATGACCAACATCTGCTTTAGGGACTCTTAGAGAAAAAAGGCAGCTGCATATAAGACATAAGTGGTTCCAAGTGGCTGTTTCATTCTCCAATATCCAATCTTAGTGACCTTTATAGTATCTGAATTTATGATCAGGTCTTATAGCTATACCCTGAGTTCATTTCCCCTTATCTTGCTTTACTGTTGACTTGTCTGACCCAAACTTTCTATTTGTGAAAGAAAAAGACATAATCTTGGATTCACAGGGCCTGGCTTTGAGCTGGCTCAGTTGTGTCCTCAGTCTGGCGCTTTGAACGAGACCTTGAACTGTTCATGACTTCCATCTCCTCATCATTAACAGGCCCCGTAAGATTGATGTCGTTGGGCTGTGAGTGTTTAGTGAAAATGTCCATGAATCATGGACCACAACCCCTGAGAAATAGTAAGTGCTCAAAATATATTCACTGAGACCAAATTCCCCTTGAGATTTCTTCCTGTCTCTCTACTTAGTTCTCTGACAACTCATTTTCTGACCCTTTATTGACTTCTCTTCTTCGTTACCCGAAATTTCAGTATGAGAACATTAAGTTGAGGATTTCTGAAATGTTGAAGACAAAGAGATTGCTGCTAGTGTGTGTGATTGGAATACCGAGCTTCCAGCCTGTCTTACTGAAGGTTTAATGACGGAGAACAGCCTCATATGTTTCCTTAGAGACAGTGGAGGGAAGTGGTGAAGATAGTGAGCTTTACAGACAGGTTGCGTATGTTTGAATTCCAGCTCTGCAGCTCCATCGCTGCATCCTTGTCTGGGATTTACCCCTCTGTGCTTCAGTTTTCTCATCTCCAAATGGTAGCAATGATTGTAACTCACTCCTAGAGTTATCATTTTAAATATACTATGTAAATGCATTAATATGCACAGAATAATGGCAAATAGTAAGTGCTCAGATAGTTCAGTGGGTTCCGCTATTACTTCTTGAACCTCCCCAGGAGCCCATGTTACCACTGGTTTTTCCATCTGACTCTACCTGTAGCTTGCAGAAACCCTCAACAATGCTCTGTATCCATCTTTCCTAGAGCATCCAAGCACTCATCTCTTACAGGACGTCAGAATGATTTACTTAATTGTGATTGGAACTCATTAAAATATAATGTGCTTGGGTTTTGTTGAATATGTACTTAAACTGAATTCTGAATTTTTTTTCATCATTTAAAAACCTGGTAAATACAATAATTTAAACATTTACAGGTTGTATACTCAGCTGCTGTGATTTACTTTCACTTTTAAGGTTTTTTTCTCAAAGTGTGATGACTTTGACTATTCTAAAATGGGAGGTCTTCTGTTTAGTAATGTATATTTTTTATTGTTATTGAAGTTTTTGTAGTTTTGTAGTTCTTGTAATTACCTGGTGACCCTCTAACTTAGTGTAAAAGAGCTATTTACAGGTAGAGACTTAAAGTGGAGATACTACTTTGTGTTTTAGGGATTAACTGTATTAGGAATTTAGGGACATGTAGAGAATACTAAAGGCAGTGAGTGCTCTAGTTCTTCCTTGCTGTATATATACATACTTTTGACATCTCAGTCCTCAAGGCAGAATAATACGCATTTTCTTTAGCCTTAGATTATTTGTAGTGCTTCCTTGTACCCTGATTACAGTCATGCTGAGCACTGAATTTCTTTACTTTTTCTACTATTTGAAGTACAGGGTTTAGGAACATTTCTCATCCTTCTTGTCCATCGTATATGTCTGCCGATGGTAGGCATGTGTGAATGAGCCAAGATGCATGGGCACTCCTTTAATAGGAGCTCAAACTGAGGCATTTATGTGTGCAACAGGGAAGGTCTCTCGTGCCAGGGCTATGGATTAGGGGCCCTACAAGGCCAACATAATGATAATTTCTATTTGTCCAATTGACTGGGCTACAGGGTGCCCAGATATTTGGGTAAGCAGTATTTTGCAGGTGTCTGTGACAGCGTTTTTAAATGAGGTTAACATTTGAATGGGCAGACTAAGTAAAGTAGATTGCTCTCCCCAGTGTGGGTGGGCTCCTCACCTAATCTATTGAAGGTCTAAATATAATAAAAGACTTATGAAATGCAATTTCAACAGAACATGTATTTTGTGTCACCTATGTGTTACTGATTTACTTATTTTGTAATAAAATTGGAAAGGTAGAGTCAGCAAAGACTAATGTCTTGTTTGAGAGACTCCAGTTAAGAAGGAGAAGCCAGTTTCTTTATTCTCAAAATGTGCTGTCTCCTGTTATAGCAGCTTCTGTTGGTATTTATGCCTATGAAAAATATAAAAACAAAAACAGAAGTAAAACTCTTGGTTAGCTCACATAAAAGGAAATTCTATCTTTGAGCTGGTGCCTAGGTCTTCTGCCTTCAAACTCAGATTGAGACTGGAATTTACACCGTTGGCTCTCCTAGGTCTCTAGCTTGCTGAATACATATCTTGGACTTCTCAGCCTCCATAATTATGTAAGCCAATTCCTTATAGTAGAGATAGATATAGATAGATCTTTATGGTTTTGTTTCTCTGGAGAGCCAAAAGTAATACATTCACCCTATTTTGCCCCTTTCCCTTTCTTCACCCTCCACCAGCTTAGTTCCAATGAGCAGTCTTGTGCTCTAAGTCCATTTATCTGCACCCAAGAACCCATTTATGTGTATTTAAAAACTGTAGGATTGGTTCAAATTCAGTGTGAGCTCCACTACGGCTTCACATGCTTCCTCAGTCTCTGATCTTTGTCAATGGTTCCAGAGATCAAATAGCGTTTCTGTATTCACCCTTGCTTTCCTCTTTGGATCTTCCTCCTTCTTTTGTTCATCTCATCAACTTTCGACATTTCTTCTTTCAACATGTCCCATATTGTCTCAGAAAATACAGATAAACAAATTGTTACAGAAATAAAAAGCATAGTGAAAGCAGCAAGAAATAGAATAGATAATGCTACAAATATATCCATCAGTTTGGAAGACAGGCTTGAGAGAAACAAAAAATTATAAGAAAAAAGGTAAAATAATTAAAGATAATATGGAATCAGAGATTAATGATTGGTGTACTTACAAAAGGAGCAGAACTAATGGTAAGGCAAATATACCCAACCAAAAAACCTGACCATTAAGCAAAAGATAGATAATCAATGGAATAGAAAATACAGGGAAAATGTTTTCAGATAAGATAATTAAAACCAAATATATATGTTTAATTAATACATTTTTGTACTATTGAAAATTTCAACAGAGCTGAGCACAGTGGCTCACACCTGTATTACCAGCTACTTGGAAGGCTGAGGTGGGACAATCTCTTGAGTCCAGGAGTTTCAGACCAGCCTGAGCAACATAGTGAGATCCTGTTTCTTAAATTTTTTTTTAAAGTGTAGTTGTACACGTAATTCCAGCTATTCCATAGGCTGATGCAGAAGGATCACTTGAGCCCAGGAGTTCAAGGCTGCAGTGAGCCATGCACAACTGCAGTTCAGCCTGGAAGACAGAATGAGATACCATTTAAAAAAAAATAAGTAAAAATACAACTTCAACAGAGAATGTATTTTATGTCACTTGTTATTGATTTATTTATTTGTGATAAAATTGGAAATTTAGTAGCATCAAAAACTAACTTCTTGTTTGAGATACTGCTGTTAAGGAGACAAAGCCAGAGTTTCTTCATTCCTAAAATTATGGTGAGACCTTTGTCATTGCATTTTCCATTGTTATTCATATATATGAAATAAAAATCCAGAAACAAAACTCTTTGTCAGCCCACATAAGGTCTCCTATGATATGTTCAGTGTGAACCTGCCCAGCTTTCTCATTTGTGACACACATACAGAAATTACCATGAGTCCAACATCACTCTCTACCCTACCTCACACATACTCTTTGGAGAACAGAGATCACCTTCCATATTCCTAGACCAGTGCTTCTCAGCTGAGGCCTAGGGAGGCACTTTTTCTTCCAGCAGACATTTGGCAATATCTGGAGATAGTTTGGGTTGTCATGACTGAGGAGTGGTGGTGTGCTACTGGTACCTACCTAGAGGGTAGAGGCCAGGGATGCTGCTAAGTATCTTACAATGAACAGGACAGCTCTATAACAAAGAAGTATCGGGCCCAAAATATCACTAGTGCCAAGACTGTGAAACCCTGTTCTGCACTCCTAGCACTTGGCACAATAATTTGCATGTAGGTGGAGTGCTGCGTAGCTTGTTTGTAATTGATTCACAGAGAGTGGATCTAAATACACCTTTTCTCTCTCACGCGCTCTTTCTGTCTCTTTAAGAATTAATACCTTAAGGGATATAACTGACTGCCCAGGCTTCATTTGTTCAAAACACTTTCATATTCACTACCTCATCTGATGAACAAATCTCACTATATCAAGAGGAGAGAAAGTGTATTTCAGCAGAAATAGCACTGGATGTAGGGTCTAGGTTAAACCTGATTTCACTTATCAGCTGTATATCCATGGGAAGTCAGGGAAACACCTTGGGTCTTAGTGATATTTTATTGCTAAAATGATGGTATAAAATTATTCTTTTTCTTTGTTTTAGTTTTAAGACTAGTACTTGGACTCAAGCAGTATGACAGCATCCCTATGTTACACATCAGGAAATTGAGACCAAAATAAATTAGTTCAATTTCCCATTGTAACATGACCTATAAAATCCACGGAAGGGGATTCAGTCATCTCACCTGCACCCAGTAAGATGAAATTTCAACCTATTAAAGGTTTATGCCTCATTATTATCATTAATTTTTATGGACATCTCAACGTGACCACAAATATCAGGCACAGACAACTTACACTGAAATGGATCATTCACGTTCCCCACTTTTTAAGATGACAAATGGCCATACCCAGGTGTAGAGGTGAGCCCGTATGCACATCATGACCCTAGCCTGAAAATATAGTTCTTTCATTTTCTTGGCTGCAAAATATGATTTTTTCTTCCTTACACCTTCACTTTCTGAGCAGCTTTAGAAACACATCTGTTTTCTATATGTTGAGGAAGGAAAACATGAATGCTTTATTATGCCCTACATAATCTAATACATTACATCGCTTATGGGCTGTGTTATTTTCTAAAAAAAATTTCCAGAAATCTCTAGAGGTACAGAGGCACAGAAAGACCTAGAAAAGAAAGCTTCCTTGAACAAGATGCCAGGGCATCCCTCAGATCTTCAAGCAGTCATGCTCATGGGTCCAATCCACTCCTTTCAAGATTGACAAGTGATCACTTAATCCCCTAATAAACTTTATTTATAGAAGAGCACTTGAGATTGCAGGCCACCTGTGTACATCTGCTTGGAAGAGCTGTAGGGTCTGGATGGCAGCCTTGTTCTGTAATCAGTGAGATAAGTCAAAGTGAGTAAGAGCTGGACTCAGACCTCAGACTCTTCACAGTGTGTTCCCTGGACACATAGGAGGCACTCTCACATAGCTGTACATGATTTCTTTTCAGACCAGAAGACCACTACTATCAAGGCAACCCCTCCAGTATAATTACTGACAGGAGAGAAGCCCTTTTCAATGCCCAATTTGTAATTAAGCAGGAATCCAAGTACTTGTATGGTCCAGCAAATAACATTACCTAAGTGTTTTTATCTTTTCAGAGAATAAGCAGTGTCTGGCCGCCATATTGAAGTTCACATTATATATTCTCAGTTTTATTCATGATGAAGACATGCTTTCAATTACTTTGTTTTGGAATGATCTTTGAGAAAAATAATATTCTAAGGAGTAAACCAAACCTAATAGAAAACCTGGCAGAAGATTTGAAAAAACAATTCATAGAAGAGAAAATGCAAATGAACTATAAATATAGGAAAATATTCTCTACCACATGAATTTAAATCAGAGAAATAAAATAAAAAATTAATGAGATACATTTTTACCCCCATTAAGTTAAGAAAAAATGAAAAGTTAGACAATGGCAAGTGTTAACAAGGATGGGGAACAAAAGAACTGTTACCCATTGTTGGTGACACAAATTGATTTAAACTATTTGAAAAATGATTGGTCAATATCCAGTAAAGTTGAAGATGCCTGTATTTTATCACCTAGCAGTGTTATTCCTCAGTATATATGCTAAATAAACTCTTGCATATATATACTATTAATAGCAGACATAACAAAGAAAGTTCAGTGAAGCACTGCTTATAAAATAATAACATTGAAAACAATATACATTCATCAGCACAAAACGAAAAAGTTGTGATGGGTTCACAGAATAGGATATTTTTAACCGTGAAAATGAACTAGAGTCGCAAATGCACACATGGTTGTGTATCAGAAATAAAATTCTGAAAATTATTTGTGTGAACAAGAGCACATAAACCCAGTAGACAGGTGATATATAGTATGTATCTGTATGTATACATAAACATTTATGTGTATAATATATGTACATATACATTCTAGAACACATGTATCATATACATATATGTACTGGCATGTATATGACATGTATATTCATACTTATATGTATATGTACAACCGTATGTATATATGCACACATATACATACTACCTACTCCCTATAAAATCTAGAAGAAACATTCATTTGGGTGTGCTAAAATATATAATCTTATCTCATTTCTGTAAAGTTTTTCATTTCCTCTAAGGAAAATCAGTCAAAATCAATCAGCACTCTAAAATATAAAACACTCATCTCCTTTGTATGCGAGTGTGTGTATGTGTCTGAGAGAGAATATGTTATAAAAATATTTAGCAATTGCTATGATACAGGCACAACAATCAGAACAGATAGTAGCTACACCATTGTTTTGGCCATATTGGAGCTGAATGTCAGCCCTTCCCATATGGTTTCAAGATTGCACAATGTGCAGTGATAGACCCAAAATAAGATACAAACTTGCTACCAAGAAATTCCAAATCCTTACAGTGCACTAGATGGAGACCATCACTTCTGTATTAAAATGAATCATCTGTGAGGATCTCATGCTTTGCATGTTTCTACGCAGTTCTGATTCTGATTCTAACTCTGTTAGTCATTGGACTATTCTGAAATTCTGGCATTTCATTACATAGCCTCTATTTCACAGACATCCTTTTACACTCAACAGTGGTATAGAAACCGTTGTCAGCTTTCAGATTTGTGGCTCAGGACATAGAATCCCATAGGATAGATAACAGTGATTTAGTTTTTATCTGAACATGAACATATGTGTTTCTGTCTCTCTTTAAGAGAACGGTACTAATGCATATGCAATAAATTTTAAGTGAAGACAGGGTTTCAAGTATCAAAAACTGTTCTTTGGACTCTGTTGGATTTGAACCATTCTACATGACATGAATAGCTCCACTGTCCCACTAACCTGTAAGGCCACTCTTGGTTCGCAGGTGGGAGAACAGATAAAATGATACATGCAAAGAGTTAAAAGTAAAGAGAATGTTCCTCCTTGACCTTAAGATTCTCCTTATTTACTACTGGGTTGAAAGAACATGGAAGTTACTGCAAAAGCATTTCAAACATCATCATGATGGAGGAAATCAAACAATTTAATTAAGAGTGAAACATCAATGTAAAATGCTGATGATTTCATCCTTGAGGTACTGATGATTCATGTTAGTATGGAAAGAATGCAGGTAAGACATTTTCAATGCATGAAAATATCAAAATGTTTTGAAAGTTAAAGTCCATTTTCCTTTATGGATTGAAATGTTATGGCCTTTAATCACTTGCTCTATCAGCAGCTAACATGTACATTAACTAAATATTAAGACAAATTTTAAATTAAATAAGGAGGCAGTCAGTGGCACTAATTCATGCACTAAGCATTTCTGTACACCCACAGTGGGAGGAACACTGTAGCACAATAAAAGTGCACTAAATCCATAACATTCTTTAGTTTCCACACTGAAAGAAGAAAATGTAATAGTTTCTATAGGGTGTGATGAAACAGAATTTGGGGATGATAGCGTTGATAAGATAATACGAGGAAATTAAAATAGAGGGGAGGTAAATGAGCATAAGAAAATGTTCAGGGCAGTAATGATCTAGCACAGTTGGAAGTCTCCCATGCTAGACTATCAGCTCCAAGACAGCAAGGAAAATACTGGTTTTATTCTCAACTGCCTGATACATAGAAAGTACTCAGAAACCTCTTGCTCAGTGATTGAATGAAACATAGCAGATTCCAATATGTAAGGGGGGTAGTTATATAAGGGGGACGTGTAAAAGGAAGGTTAAAAATGAAATTAGGGCCATATTGTATAGAGTCTTGAATGTCAGGGTGAGCAATGTAACCATTAACTTGTATGCAAACGATGGGAGTGGATATGTGAGAATTGCATCCAGTAATAGCAAATAGCTCTTTTTAAGACAAACTCAAAACATTGCATCCAGTCACAGCAAATAGCTCTTTTTAAGACAAACTCAAAGAAAACAGCCATCAACTCTGGAAAACAATATGAACAGCAACTACCCAAATGCTCTGGGCAGTGAATAATAGAGGCAGATACTGGACAAGAATTGTTTCTTAAAAAAGGGAATAGTTCTCTATGAGTATTACATTTTCAGAGATTATTTTATAGAAGACAAGTCTCAGACTGCATACCACTAAGTATGTAAAACTCCAATAAGAAGTCTACAGTATTACTAGTCTGAAGATGGAGAGGATTGAGCTTAGGGCAACTACAGCCAACAGAAAGTGGGGAAGAAATCCTGGGAAGGATAAAGCAAGAGACAAAATTCCCCAAGTTCCATGAATCAACTCTGCCCCAATATCTGAATGAATCCTGAATTATGCCTGTAACAAGTGAATTCCAAGCAGCACAGCTAAAGTTAAGGAACAAGCCTGAGAACAGACTATCAAACGCAAGGCAGACAGAGTTTCTAGTTTGAGTTCAGCCAAGTTAACTACCAGCTTTAAAAATACTCAGAATTTTCTGAAAGAACATAACAGAATTCACAATCTCTACAACATGTTATTGAATATATTCAGAATAAGATATTTCACATAAAAAGAAATAGGCTTATAATACCTATTTTAAATAGAAAAGAAAATGAATGGTTTCCAATTCCCAGGTGACCCAGATGTTGGACTTAGCAAACAAAAATTCTAAAGCAGTTTTCATAACTATGCTGAATAAAGTTAAAGAAAATATGCTTATAATAAGCTAAGCGATAGTGAATCTCAGCAGATAAGTCCTAGAAATAGAAAAGTAAATATCTGAAATATGTAAAGAAAATTACTACAGCGGAATGGATTTAATAGAAAAATGGAGATGACAGAAGGAATTCAGTGAATGTGAAGATAAATCAGTGAGAAGTAGTCAATCTAAACATACAGCTAATACTGAAAAAAAAAAAAAAGAAGAAGAAGAAGAACAGAGCTTCAGAAATGGAAAGGGAGTAGGAACCCCTCTTAGGAGCCTACTGGGCACCCTTCCCAACACTCTACTCCAAATCACATGTCCCCAGCACAGAAAAAATGGAGAATCTTGAGTTCCTTCAAGGAAAATTCCAGGCACCTAGCAAGCCTTGAGAAGGAAATGAGCAACTGATAAGCAAGAAAGTAATAATAGCTTAAAACAAAAGCCAAGGAAGTTAGAGTCGTGAGATGTTTGGTTCTTGATAGAAAGTAAAAATAACATCTTAACATATGTCCCACCTGGTTTTTTTGTTGTTGTTTTGTTTTGTTTGTTTTTCAAAAACAGGAGTGATAGGGGGAACTGAGGACTAAATTTTTCTAAAGGTCTTCTTAAGGGGCCTGGAAGAAGTCATGTCTATAAGCCAGAACTTACATATCTTTCTACTGTCCCAAAATTGTTAAACAAAACTACTCTTCCTTAACCAACTGCAAATCAGAAAATCTTGGAATCTACTTATGACCTGTAAGCCTCTGCTTCAAGATACCCCACCTTTTTAGATCAAAGCAATGAATAGCCTCCATGTATTGATTTATGATTTTTGCCTGTAATTTCTGCTTTCTTGAAATTTACTCATACCTTTAAAGACCATTGCTTGAAAGACATTAGGAAGACAGGTCTACAGTGTGCACTGCCCCATTCTCCTTGCCTGGTTCCCTGCAAATAAATGCCCTCCTTTCTGCAGTGGCAAACTTCAGTGTGGATATTTGGTTTTACCCCACTGGGTGAGTGGACCCACTTTGATTTGGTAACAAAACCTATGGGGGAATATAAAAAGCTCTAACGTACACATTATTGGTGTCCCAGAAGGCAAAAATAAACAAGTACGTAGGAAAAAATATTTGAGGAAGTGATGACAAAAAATTTCTCAAAGTCATAGTTTTCATAAGCTCAACGGTGCTCATATAGGGTACATACAAATAATACCACAACTTTTCTCATAAGCATTAGACTGCTGAAAACCAAAGAAAAAGACACACTCCTAAACCTGACTGAGAGAAATGTCATCATGTTTAGAAAAAAAGACAAATTATCACTGGCTCTGTTAGAAAAATTGGAGGCCAAAAAGTCGTGGAATACTGTCTTAAAAGTTCTAGAAGAAAAAAAATACAACACACATGTATTTGTATACTTATATATCAACCCAGAAATCTACAGGCAGTCAAAAATTTTTTTAAGAGTAAAAGCAAAATTAATACACTTCCGAATCAAAGAAGATTAAGAGATTAGTCACAAGCAGAATTATGCTATTAAAAGTAAATTTCTTCAGGCAGAAGGGAAATTATGCCAGATAGAAAATCTCATATTTAGAATTGAATAAAAAAGAAGTCACTGAAAATGTGTGATTTTTGAACATTTTGTTGTTGTTGTTGTTTATACTTTCCTCTTTGTGCCTGTAGTTTATTTTAGTGCCAGTGGTGACTGCTGCTTTCAGACCCTGACCATCCAGGACAACAGCTCAGCTACCCCTACTTGCCCTGCGTCCCCTGGAGTTGAAGCAGTGCCCTTCACTTAAGATCAAGCTTCCTGGCTGGGCGCGGTGGCTCACGCCTGTAATCCCAGCACTTTGGGAGGCCGAGACGGGTGGATCACCTGAGGTCAGGAGATCGAGACCATCCTGGCTAACACGGTGAAACCCCGTCTCTATTAAAAATACAAAAAATTAGCCGGGCGTGGTGGCGGGCGCCTGTAGTCCAGCTACTCTGGAGGCTGAGGCAGGAGAATGGCATGAACCCGGGAGGCGGAACTTGCAGTGAGCCAAGTTGGAGCCACTGCACTCCAGCCTGGGTGACAGAGTGAGACTCCGTCTCAAAAGAAAAAAACAACAAAAAAAACAAAGAACATTTCAAAGATATGTATATCTATGATATTATAAAACATATTTGGCTTTTTACCCTGTTTCTGGCAATACAATTTCTAAAATCCTTAGAATCTCTAAAGTGATGTCTTTTTTATAGTAATGAGTTGACTGACAGCTGGCGGTCCCTGGGCAGCTTCAGGATGGGGGTTGGTAGTCTGAATGAATGACCTAATCAGGGCTAGAGGATTGGGACATTCAACTCCAACTTTCAAGGAGGAGAGAGGGGCTGCAGGGTCAATCTTAAACATGACAGAAAAAATGTCATCATATTTGAAAAAAAGACAAACTATAGTTGGCTCTCCATTAGAAAAAATGGAGGCCAGAAAATAGTGAAATATGGTCTTATAAGTTCTAAAATAAACAAAAAATGTACACCCACATAAATAGTCAATGGCCAATGAATTGATCATTGTCTACTGGTCATCAATGATAAATGATTTAATCAATCATGCTTATGGAATGAAGCCTCCATAAAACCCAAAAAAACTGAGTTTGGGGAGCTTCCAGATAGACAAACAGGTGGAGATGTTTGGAGGGTGGTGCCTGGAGAGGGCATGGAAGCTCTGTGCCCCTTCCCATGCCTCACCCTGTGAGTCTCTTCATCTGTGTCCTTTGTTATATCCTTTATAGTAAACCAGTAGTTCCCTGAGTTGTATGAAACACTTTAGCAAATCAATGGAATCGAAGGAGGGGATTATGGGAATCCTGATGTATAAGTCAGTCAGTCAGTTAGAAGCACAGGCAAAATAACCTGAGGCTTGTAATGGGCATTGGAAGCGAGGGAATTGTGAAGCAATCTTGAAGACTGGGCGCTCAACCTGTGGGATCTAACACAGTCTCCAGGTAGATAATGTCAGAATTGAATTAGAAGGCACTCACCTGGTGCCCACTGCAGAACTGATGGGCTGCTTGCTGGTGGGGAAAGCCCTACATGTATTTGGTCACAGAAGTCTTCTATGTTGATTGTTGTGGGATGAGAGCAGAGAAAAATCAATTTGAGTTTTTACCACTCAGTAGCATTTTTAAAACCTATAAAATGAGTTGCAAGGTAAAATAAAGCTAGGTTAATAATGTGGAACAAAAATCTTATTTGTGCATAATATATTGATGGTGTCTCACACACTTGACAGAAGCCACCTGCAGATCTATGAACTTAATCTACATCAGTAGGAGACTTAAATGATCTGGTTCGTTGCCAGGTCCTCAGCATCCATGGGTAAAAAGGTTAAGGAAAGGCATTCTGAGAAACACATGAGGGGCAGATATCAGAGCATGAGATGCTTTTGGGAAGAAGAAAGCACCACTGCTTACCATATCTATAGGTTCTGCAAGGCAAGGACACACCAGAGACTCAGGAAAAGAAGAGCTAGCTCTGATATCAATAAAATCAAAACACGGAGATGTATAGCTGGCAGACAATCAGAGACACTATAGTCCAAATTCTTGTTGTTAGCCAAGAAAACTATGGCCCAAAAATGTTAACTGACATCTCAGATGTTAAAAAAAAAAAAAAAAAAAAAAGGGTTTTGATATCAGAATTAAGGGCAAGAACCCAGAAAAAAGAATTGAAGTTGGTGATTTATTAATTATTGTATGTCATATAAAGGAATATCAATAATTTATTTGTCTAGAAGAAAACAATGGTCTAGTAGCACTATACTACCATTTCACTTATGCAAATTCTATAATACACACTCTGTTACTCTGTTATTTGTGTCTGTTTTTCTCTCTTAAAAAATAAAAATATGGGCTGTATACTCAACTGTGTACTGTACACTATCATATACATTATATGTGAGCATATATTTACTATATATACATTACTATATAGAGATAACGTATAGATCTTCTGCACTGACAAAACCTGAATTTTGTCTTGTTAGAGCCACTTCATCTTGTGTCTCCTTTTTGCAGCTGATTAGCTATAACCTAACTAATAGAGAAGTTGTAACCAGGAAGTAAGGTGCTGTCATAAGAAAAATCTGAAAACGTTTGGAATTTTCTTAATTGTTTAGTGGTGAGTGGCAAAAACACAGATATCATAGCTTGGGTAGCTAGTGTTAAACTACTTAGTTACAACTTTTAGGGCAGATGGTAAGTTTTTCAAGACAACTAAAAATAAAATCATTAAAAAAAACTCAAAATGGGGCCAGGCGCAGTGGCTCATGCGTGTAATTCCAACACTTTGGGAGGCCGAGGTGGGTGGATCACCTGAAGTCAGGAGTTCAAGACCAGCCTGACCAACAGGAAGAAACCCCATCTCTACTAAAAATACAAAATTAGAAGGGCGTGGTGGTGCATGTCTATAATCCCAGCTACTCGGGAGGCTGAGGCAGGAGAATCGCTTGAATCTGGGAGGCAGAGGTTGCGGTGAGCCAAGATCACACTGTTGCACTCCGGCCTAGGCAACAAAAGCAAAACTCCAGAAAAAGAAAGAAAGAGAGAAGAGAGAGAGAGAGAGAGAGGGGGGGGGGGGGAGGGGAGGGGAGGGGAGGGAAGGAAAGGGAAGGAAAAAGAAAAGAGAGAAAGAAGAGAGAGAAAGAGAGAGAAAGAAAAAAGAAAAAACCAAAAAACCTCAAAATGATCTTGTCTGTTGGATGCTCCTTGCCGCTTCTAGCAAGGTCTTATAAGAGGGAAAGCCTGAGTAAGAACATGCAGGCAAAATGGAATGAAGTTGAGCTCTGGGGATTAAGGAATACCTTAAACTTAAATAAGAATCCAGATTTTGGGGGCTTTTAAGATGAAACAGCTCACTGCTACTGTAGCCAAAACAACAAGTGATAAGCTTCCAGACCTTTTTTGAGTATTGGTCATTAAGGTTTGTCAGCCAGAAAATGGCAGTCAGTCTAAATAAAAGTCAAATGATGTTGTCTTTTTACTCAAGGTTGCTATTTCAGAAGATCTCAAGGATTCGCCTTTAACAGGAAGATAGGGAGACAGACCAAGCACACAAGCCAGACAATAGAACTGAGTGCAGAGGCTTCAGAGGTATATCCAGAAGAGGGTTTCAAGCGTGGTTACCTACACCTGGAACTCACTAGAAGTAAATAGATTGAATGCATACTAAGTCTAAGGAAGTTATATTGCCAAAGAGACTCCAAGCTGAGTCTACAAATGTCTGTGATTTTTTCAATATCTGAAGTCAATCTGATCCTGTATCTTTAATGGTTACAAAACTTTGCAACTTCAAGAATGGGATACCTTTCCTTATCCCATTCAGAAGTGGTTCTATAAGGTAATCAAAAAGAAGAACCTCTCAGATGGTGAAGTCAGAACTCTTCAGCCCAAATGGAAAGGAGAGTTCCTTCCAGAAAGAAGAATCAGGACCCAATCAAGGAACTTTGCTGCTAGGTCAAGGGTATTTGCAATGCTGCCCAATAGGATTTGCTAATCACAATGAATCACTGACTTCTGTGTGGTTTTCATTTTTCTCAGTGGGGGTTTTCTTCATTTCCCCCCCTCCCCCATTATATTTTGGATATTAGGGAGGGAGAGATTATTTGTCTGTTAGTTTATAGGTCACTAAACTGCAACAAATCACAGCTGGGCTTGGTGAAGAAGAATGCACAGGTGGCCTGAGTCTTTGAACTGGTTGCAGTAACTGAATGAGACCTTGAGTTTTCCCCTTGGGGTCAAGGTAAATATGTGTCTAAAGAGAAATTCATGGTTTGATTGGCTATACAAGGCAGACTGGAGTAGAAGGCTGGTTTTCTCTTAAAATCCATCACTTCTTATTCCATATAAGTAGAACCCAATAACCTAGAACTTCCCCTCTTACTAATCCACAGTCTCCTTAGGGTGGCCATAGCCAGTCAGCTGGAAGCTGTATTTCCCATCATTCATTGCATCTCAATGTGGCCATGTGACCGATCTCATCAGTGATATGTAAATGGAAGTGATGGATTAAATTGCATATTACTTGCCTTAATTTTTTTTTTCTTCCATACCTTCTGATCCTGCCTTGATCATATGCAAAAGCTGCAAGAGGAAAAGCACCTGGATCCCTGAGTGATTTCTGGGGAACAGAGTTGCCAGGCTGGCCTAGCTAGCTTGTTCTCTACACCTGATGTGACTTGAAAGGGCCATTGTAATTTCTTTTTTTTTTTTTCTTTAGCATCTTAGTCTACACTCTTGCACTCTAAGCCATACAAGGACTCATTTTGATTAATATAGTTCTCACCTTATTAGACATTTACATTAGGAAATAATTCATGGGCAAAATGCAATGTTACTGTATTGTTAGTTTTTAGCAAGAGTTTGCTGACTAAATGATCCTTATACCTGTAGTTCATCTCTTTCCACTCCCCTTACCCTCACTGTTAAGAGAATTACTGAGGGTTGGCCAACTTGGAGGACAGTGGGTTTTGTTACCAATGAGCTGGTACGGGGAAAACTAATGATTCAGGCTATTTAATTTCCTCTTTTACATCAGTAGATCTTCTCTCCACAGGATAAATTGGATAAGAAAGCTGGAGTGGGAGAAGTTCCTAGTTTGCTCTCCCACTCTTCTCTCTCCTATCTGCCTTGAAGAGGGCCCATTTCCCTTGCCAGGTATCACAGGAAACGTTTTCCTCTTTGATTGTCATTTGGTCTTCATTTTACATCCTTTTTGCTTCCACTTCTCTAAACTGGGTATAGTTTTGTTGGTCACTTTTCCTTCTCTTCTTTTCTCCCCCTATCCTGCTTCTGTCTGGGCATTAAATCAACTCCTAAATCTTTTTTTCTTCTCTTTTCTGCTTTTTACTGGAGAATGGGAATACATTTCTTGTTTAGAATTTTGAATTTTATGTTGATACACTGTTAGAGATATTTGGTATTCAATCTCTGGATAACTTCCTGTTATCTAAGACCATAAACAACCTCCTCTGTCTCATGGATTCTTTTCTTCTGAGTAGCTTAGTATTTTCTCTAGAATTTCTTCTACAAAGGAAGTACATAGTCTTCTAGCTTGGGAACTTCCAGTCTGTATTAATCCATTCTCATGATGCTATGAAGAAATATCCAAGACTGGGTAATTTATAAAGAAAATAAGTTTAGTAGACTCACAGTTCTGCATGGCTGTGGAGGCCTCACGAAACTTACAATCATGGCAGAAGGCACCTCTTCACAGGGCAGCAGAAGAGAGAATGAGTGCCAGCAGGGGAAATACCAGATGCTTATAAAACCATCAGATCTTGTCAGAACTCACTCACTGTCACCAGAACAGCATGAGGAAACTGCCTCAATGATTCAGTTACTACCGGGTCCCTCCCATGACGTGGGGATTATGGGAATTATAATTCAAAATGAGATTTGGGTGGGGACACAGTCAAACCATATCATTCCACCCCTGGCCCATCCCAAATCTCATGTCCTCAGATTTCAAAACACTATCATGTCTTCCCAACAGTCTCCCCAAATTGCAACTTATTCCAGTATTAATCCAAAAGTCCATATCCAAAGTCTCATCTGACACAAGGCAAGCCCCTTCTGCTACCAGCCTGTAAAATCTAAAGCAAGTTAGTTACTTATTAGATACACTGGAGGTACAGGCACTGGATAAATACACCCATTAAAAATGGGAGAAAATGGCCAAAACAAAGGGGCTACAAGTCCCATGCAAGTTCAAAATCCATTGAGGCAGTAATTAAATCTTAACACTCTGAAATAATCTCCTTTGACTGCATGTCTCACATCCAGGTCAAGCTGATGCAAGAGGTGGTCTCCCATGACCTGTGGCTTTGCAGGGTACAACCCTTTTCCTAGCTGTTTTTCATGGGCTGGCACTGATTGCAGATTCTCCAGATGCATGGTGCAAGCTGTCGGTGGAGCTACAATTCTTGGTTCTGGGGGATGGTGGCACTCTTCTCACAGCTACATTATGCAGTGCTCCAGGGGAGCTCTGTGTGGGGACTCCAACTCCACATTTCCCTTCTGCACTGCCCTAGTAGAGGTTCTCCATGAGGGTTCCACCCCTGCATGAAATTTCTGCCTGAACATCCATGTGCTTCCATACATCCTCTGAAATCTAGGTGGAGGTTCCCAAACCTCAATTCTTGACTTCTGTGCACGTGTAGGCTCAACACCACATGGAAGCTGCCAACACCACATGGAAGTTTGGGGCTTACACCCTATGAAACCACAGCCTGAGCTGTACCTTGGTCCATTTTAGCCATGGTTGAAGTGGCTAGGATGTAGGACTCCAGGTCCCTAGGCTGCACACAGCAGGGGGACCATTTTTTCCTTCTAGCCCCCTGAGAAGGGCTCATTGGAGGGGCTGCTGTGAAGGTCTCTGACATGTCTTGGAGATAGTTTCTTCATTTTCTTGGTGAATAACATTCAGCTACTCATTACTGATGCAAATTTTTGCAGCAGGCTTAAATTTCTTCCCAGAAAATGGGTTTTTCTTTTCTATTGCATTTTCAGGCTGTAAATTCTTCAAACTTTTATGCTCTGCTTTCTCTTGAATGCATAACTGTTTAGAAATTTCTTCCCCTGGATACCCTAAATCATCTCTCTTAAGTTCAAAGTTCAAAAGATCTCTAGGGCAAGGGTAAAATGCTGCCAGTCTCTTTGCTAACACATTGCAAGAGTCACCTTTGCTCTAGTTCCCAACAAGTTCCTCCTCTCCATCTGAGGCCATCTCAGCTTGGACTTCATTGTCCATATCACTATCAGCATTTTGGTCAAATCCATTCAACATGTCTCTAGGAAGTTCCAAACTTTCCCATATCTTCCTGTCTTCTGAGCCCTCCAAGTCTCTAGGAAGTTTCAAAGTTTTCCACATTTTCCTGTCTTCTTCTGATCCCTCCAAACTGTTCCAACCTCTGCCTGTTACCCAGTTCCAAAGTCACTTCCACATTTTCGGATGTCTTTACAGCAGCACTCCTCTGCCCTATACCAAGTTACTGTATTATTTCGGTCTCACACTGCTATGAAGGTATACCCAAGACCAAGTAACATATAAAGAAAAGAGGTTTAATTGACTCACAGTTCTGCATGGCTGGGAAGGCCTCAGTAAACTTGCAGTCATGGCGCAAGACACCTCTTTACAGGGTGGCCTGAGAATAAGTGCCAGCAGAGGAAATGCCAGACGTTTATAAAACCATCAGATCTCTTGAGAACTCACTATCATGAGAACACCATGAGGGAAACTGCCCCCATGATTTGATTACCCTCCACTGGTTCCCTCCCACGACATGTGGAAATTATGGGAATTACAGGTCAAGATGAGATTTGAGTGGGGACATAGCCAAACCATGTCACCATCTGTCCTGAATCGTTGCTGGGGCCTACCTAGCTAGACCTTTTTCAATAAAAGATAGCTCCATTGATTTCAGCTCTTGGTTTTCAGATTATAAAATAGAGCATAAATCTCTTCCCACATTGTCCCATTTTTCTTTTGAAATGGTTACCCCATATATGCCACAGACAGCCTCTCTCTTCCCTGTCCCTGGACACTATATGGCTGTAAAAAACGTTTACTGTCTGTCATGTTGCCATGTCCCTTTCTTCTCATTGCCTATCCAAATTCAGTCCATCATTCTAATTTTCTAGAGGTTTTTTATTTTTATTTTTACAAATAATGAATTATAATATGTCAATTTTTCTGGAACTTTGTTTTTCATACTCAGCAGTTTATCATGAATACTTACTCATCTACCTCACTCATTTAACTAGCTGCACAATATTATACAGTATTAATGCACCATGATTTCAGCCCACCCTTCTTGATCCATCTCTTTCACAGAGTCTCCTTCAAACCCTGTGGCCCACATGGGCTTTCACATCTGACATCTCTTACTTACACACAGGCTGGAACAGTGTTTTATGTTAGGCTCTAATTTGTATGTTTGTATGAAATAGCAATCCCTTGAAACTTGGAAGTGTAACTTAATTTTTTTTACCCTCATGGTATGTAGGACAATAAGTATAAGGTTATTAAATACATTAATTCCCTTGGCTGCAAAACTACATTAAGCATATTTGTCTTCCCAATGTCTAATACAGTGCCTGGCATGCAGGGAGTGCTCAATTCATATGTATCCAGATGAATGAATGTAGGAATGAATGACTCAATTAAACTTGATACTCCTGTTTGGAGAAATATTTTAATCTTCTAAAATGGCAATATCTGAATTAAAATGTGGCACCTTTTAATCTCCTTTCTCTTTCCTCTCTCTCTGCTAGGGCTATTCTTACAGAAGAGAAAATTGCATGTGTATGATGTTTTGACAAGGGTTTCTATTAATAGACCCTAAAGAAAAAATGAAAGCAAAGTGAAAATCCTATAAATGATTTTTTTTGGAAGGTTGGGAAACTACTTTAAAGCTAAAAACAATCTTGCAAATTAATTCTCAGGTGATGGCAGCAAGGAAGACATTATCTCAGAGTTCAGAACTAACCCTGGAGCAGGAGGGAGGCAGTGACAGAGGCCACACTTTAAGAATACTAGAAAAGATTTTATAACAAATTAGGCTCCAGATGAAACTGCTCCTGATGTTACAGGCCATCATTATGCACAGCTATGGAATGCTGGTATGCATTAATAATAAAGATCAGCATCGCCTTCTAGGGAAAAATAGAGTCTTCCTTTAATTAACTTAAATTTTTTATCAAATTGATTGAAAAGCTCTTATCCTTTTCAATTTTTTTTTCTGCTTTCAAGTTTTTTATGCATGGGCCCAGAGCAGATTCATCCTTAACAGTTGGTGTTTTGTAAATGGCCTACTTGCTTTGTGGTTCAGAAACAGCCAGTGGAGCAACAAGGCAGAAGCGATGTAGGGAATGGAGTGGGAAAAGGGAAGAAAACCTATGCAGTCCATTGCAAGAAAAGAAAATGTTATTTCCTCACAAGCAAGCTAGGGTCACAGCGTTTCCTTACACTAAGGCTTGCAGTTATGTTTTAGCAGATGACGTGGCTACTGTGAACTCTACATCTGTACATCTTAAATCGGGAGGACTGTGATGGACATCCCTTGGAAGACCATTTCTACCTACTCTTTGTGTGCATGAGTATACATATATATGTTGATTTATTTTCTAAATGTAGCTGCTTGCATGTAGGCCACCTCTTTCAGCAGAGGCCTTAAAGTCCATGGCAATTCATCTGTCAGGGGACATTTAAGGAGAGTCCTCATGAACCCATAGGTGTTGGAGTCACTTGCATTTGAGCTGGAGTTGAAACCATGAAGGTAAACAAAATCATCTAGAGGGAACAACAAGATGAGAAAATATTCAACGTGTCTGCATTTATCTTTATTTTTCTATGAATCTGGGATAAGCTTTACTTGATACATTTTATTTCATATCATGTACTAATACTTGTGGTTCTCTAATGAGATTAAATTATTTGTATACTTCTGGGTTACAAATAAAAATTATGTTCATTTTAGTAATATTGGTGGTTAAAATGCTTAAAGTCATTATAATTGAACAATGGGCAATAATAATTTGGGGAGGCGATAGTTCAAGGGTAAAAATGGTGGCCCCCTAAATAGTCATTCACCTCATCTACTTGCTCTGGTGTTAAATACAGTTTCAGGTGGGGCCCTGGTTGTAAAACTCTTTGAGTTATGAGCACCACTGGAAATGTGATAAAGGATATAGACCTTCTCCTCATAAAAATCATATATGCATAAGACGGGGCGCGGTGGCTCACGCCTATAATCCCAGCACTTTTGGAGGCCGAGGTAGGTGGATCACGAGGTCAGGAGATGGAGACCATCCTGGCTAACACAGTGAAACCCCGTCTCTACTAAAAATACAAAAAATTAGCCGGACTTGGTTGTGGGTGCCTGTAGTCCCAGCTACTTGGGAGGCTGAGGCAGGAGAATGGTGTGAACCTGGGAGATGGAGCTTGCAGTGAGCTGAGATCGCACCACTGCACTCCAGCCTGGACAACAGTGTGAGACTCTGTCTCAAAAAAAAAAAATCATATTTACATATACATGTAACATTTTACATATTATTTAGAGGGCTCATTAAATTCCTAAATTCCATCCGTAGATTCCAAGTTAAGAAGTGCGATCATCTTTAGCAAGTTTCAAAAGATGATTTTTCCATCCTTCCTAACATGTGGGCTGAGTCCACAAATGCATCATTGACAGTAAAAGTTAGAAGAGCCCAGTTCCATCCCTTCATTCCCAAATCCATGAGTCTTTGCTATGCCAGAAACAACATTATATGTTGACCAGTGATATAGACCATCAAACATGTTATGGAAAACATTATCCCAGGCTTGGTGATGCTGCCTAACTTGTCTCAAAATCCACTTCACTATGGTAACAGGCCACCTGTTTCAGTGTGATGAAAAACATGGTAAGACTAGTGAGTTAATGAATATAAGTGTCTCTTTTTTCTCTCTCTTTCTACACACACACACAAACACACACCCCAAATATATTCCAAAGCATTGCTCCTGATCAAGGATGAAGTCCTTGATCAGAAGCAATGCCTCAGAAGACATCGTGGAGCCATATAGGACAGAGGCACCATGAAGGTGAGTTGAAGGGGATGAAAGTGGGAATCACCACCTTGGATAGTTCAAATTCTTGGTCATGTCAGGAATCTCTGTAATCACTCCAGAAATGTCTATTTCTGTTTACTACCTTGGTAGCTAAAGGCAGCTTTAATGCCTTCCGCTTTCCTCTTCCTACCATAATAAACTTCACTCCAAAGATCAAAGACCCAATGTACAAATTTTGCTAGTTTCTAAGTATGCCTATTTTAACTATGCTTTCTTAAACTGGGTAGTAACCCCAGCATGAAGCCATGGTCCTACTGAGCTCACTGTGAGAGGAACACAAGCCAAAACTCCATTGATCTCCTAACCTCAATAAGCACCCATACTGATGGTGGTGTTTTGGGTCTCTGTAATTAGTATCAGCTCAGTGCCCAGCAGCCCCTGAAAAGTCTGGTTATTTACCCCTTGTTGGTGGACTTCACCCTGGTAAAGAGTTTCAGGTACTTCCGGAGAATGCTAGGAGAAAGGATGATGCTGTGCATTTTTGGTAGTGTAGTTACATCCTTCCAAAAGAGGACTTGATTCCCTTGTCCCCTGTCATTATGCAATTTTACACTGGGCCTGTGAACCAGCTCATGTCTGAGGATTTTGTGGAAGCGCCGTGTCTCTTAATTTGGTGATTCATTCCTACTTCTTTTCATCAGACATGGAGATTTTCTACTTACAAGCATAAAGTAAGACAGTAGAGCGATGCACAACCATTTAATTTACAAGAATGCCTTGATCAATCAGCCAATGCCAAAGATCTCTGAGGGTCGAATCCTTTTGATTACTACGATGGCTCTGCTGTCCCTTTTGGTCACCGCATACATCTTGTCTCTGGTGATTAAGTACTTTCACTTAACCCCTGCAACCTTAAGTTTCCATCATCTTTGTTGAATTCTAGGAACCCTGTTTGTCACTCTTGTTTTTGCCTGCAGGGAATAGCCACTAGAGAGCTCTTTAAGGACGCTGTCATTCTGCTCACAAATGTATTTCTCAAAGCTTTCATGAAGAAAAGCTTCTCTAGCCTCTTTTGGAGGACATAGGGGATTAGCAAGGAGGTCTTACAGAATAAATGTACTGGTATTTCAGTTTCATTCAGTCCACATATAGTTCCATATTTCAACCATCCAAGCAAGCAAACTGTTAAATATGGTCACTCTGTTTAGTGCAACCATATCTATAAATTGACTTGATCTGACATTATTTTTAAAATTCATATGCAACCTCCCTAGAATCCATTTCTACACATATATCCCAGGGTATTTCAATATAAATTGGAAAATCATGCAATTTTTTTGTTCTCCGAGGGTCTGACAACACTTGTCTGGTTGTAGGTCCAGAAGCAATGAAAGGAGATTGAGTTAGACGCTGAAGAGTTTAGTAGTCCCCTTCAAGAAAGCTACCAGGAAGGAGCCAGCTATAGGTTTTTCAAGGAAGGGGAGAATGATCTCCTGAGGAAAGACTGCTTATATTGGAAAGAAAAATTGGCAGACTTTAGACATTCACAGACCTCACCTTCTTTGGAACCTATCCATATGACCCTATCTTAAGTTTCAGGGTCTCATTCCTTCCCAATTCGTGTCCAAGGTTCATATGATTTTGCATGACTGTGAAATCCATATCAAATATAATTAAGTTACCCACAGAAATAGACTTTCAGTCAGTTTTCATAAATGCAGACTCCGTGGGTCTTCAAATTCTCTACTACAATTAGAAATAGTCAACCAAATCCCATCATACTTACTTTAAATGAAATGTGCAAAGGCAGCACATACTTGATAACCCAAATCTCATGCAGAAATCTCTTAAGAGAATTCCTAAGTGGCTACAAGAGGCTGTGGGTTGGGGGGTTAGGGGCATGTTAGTCAAATAATGCAAAATTTCAGTTAGGAGGAATAAGTTTAAAGGATCTATTGTACATTATGACACCCACCATGGTAAGTGTAGTTAATAACAGTACTTTGTATTCTTGAAAATTGCTAGGAGGATAGATTTTAAATGTTCTCACTACAGACACAAAAGGTAAGTATGTGCGGTAATGTGTATGTTAATTTGCTTGATTTAGCCGTATCACAATGTGCATATCTATATATACCATGCTGTATGCCATAGATGCATACAATTTTTATTTATCAATTAAAAATATCTATTGCAATGCAAAATAATTAAAAAATAAAATAATCTTACATCTTTGGGGTTTAGAAAGCCTCAACTTAACTGAAAATGAAAAAAAGAAACAAAATATCTTAAGACCCAACTCTAATACAGGTCTACACAGGGAAAAGGATCTTGGGAAATCTTGCTTGCATTTTAAAGATAGTTAATGGGCAGTTAGGATTAATTAGCACTCTCTACTGTATGACTCCAGAGCTTAGGGTAGAGTTGATTTATAGATTAAAAAAAAGTAAAATCAAAAAAGCCCACTAACTTGCATCATTCCCTCTCAATCACAGCACAATTTATTGAACAGCTACTTTGTGTCCAGTACTTCGTTGCATGTTGGGAAGATAAAGAGAAATGCAAGCCAGTCTCTGTTGTAGTTCTTGTCTTTTTCTCATTTCTTGGACAATTTATTTCATTACTGTTTTTCAAAGCTAAAAGCAGATCTACTACACCCTTGTCTGAAAATCTCTATTCATGTTGAGTCTAGTCTTCATGCATATACCAGATGCATATACCAGACAGAGGAGTAAAAGTTCCCATCGTGTATTCAACTCATACTGTAGGATCTTAAACCCATATTTAAAATCTCTGTGCTTTTATTTTATCTAAAAGTTTTTGATTTTGTCCTTTCACTGTATTTCTCTATATTAAGTCATTATTTCTAACACATTTTCCAATGGAACATCTGCCCTTGGGGAAAGAGTTCACTTCAGTCCTACTTCCCCACCATACATCACTGGAGCAAAATCTAAGACAGGAATAGAAAAAACATGGAGACATTAAAGGCTTAGGTTTGTGAATCATATAATATTGTCTGTCATTTTGAAAGATCCCGTTATGACACTTTAATAGAAATACCATGATTAGGTTATCAGAATTTCACTCATTTTAGTCTGTTATTAAAGAGGACAAAGAATTAAAAGTATGCGTGTCAGGGTTGCATCAAATTGTAAATGTTCTTCAAGGGTAAATCAATATTATAGGGTGACCATTCTGCAGGAAAAGTAAAGAGATATGTAAATATGAATGTTATTTTTTGTCAAATAAACATTTAAAGCTCCTTTTCCTGAGGCTGTGATCTCTTAGAAAATGCTTTCTGTCTAGCCATTTACTAAGTCACTACCCTAGGACCGTCCTCATTGTGGTTTGCTCCCATTCTTGTTGCTTCTAGTGGCACCTGTTCAGGCTCTTTAATGTAGAAAGCCCTACAGAATGTACCCAAGCAAGATTAAAGGTCTCCCCTGACATGGAATGAAGAGGGAATTATACAGTTTGTAGGAGAAAAGATAATAAAGGAGTGAGTCTATAGACATACTTTGATGAATTATATAGAGGCAATTTTCTGACATTACTAGTGTAGGGCAGAAGACAATGTTTCTGATATATAGATGTAAATTCATCATCCAGACTCCATTAAAAGAACTACAAAAGATCTGTTGATTTGAGCATTGCTTACAAGAGCTATCAGGTTATAGTAGCAGGCCTCTTGCATGAAACTTGGACACTGCACTAGTTGAAGGCTCATTTGGATGAAATAGCCACTTTTCCAGGAATGTTGTAAATAGTAAGAAGCCATATGGAAAATTCAGCCACCTGGATCAATGACTGTAATACCAGACTAATGGTTTGGTATTGTGTGCTAAAATAAATATTTCACAAATATTGCCTTTGACCACTGAATTATCTTGTGTTATAGTGAAAGGCAATTATTATGTCTTAAACAAAGAAAGAAACATTCATTGAAAATTTTCCTTTAAGAAATTATGGATCTGCCTCTCCTCCCCATACCCCATTCCAGAAAGGAAAATCCTAGAGCTTCTGCACAGCAAAAGAAATTACCATCAGAGTGAACAGGCAACCTACAGAATGGGAGAACATTTTTGCAATCTGCTCATCTGACAAAGGGCTAATATCCAGAACCTACAAAGAACTCAAACAAATTTATAAGAAAAAAAAACAAACAACCCCATCAAAAAGTGGGCAAAGGATATGAACAGACATTTATCAAAAGAAGGCATGCATACAACCAACAGATACATGAAAAAATGCTCATCATCACTGGCCATCAGAGAAATGCAAATCAAAACCACAATGAGATACCATCTCATGCCAGTTAGAATGGCAATCATTAAAAAGTCAGGAAACAACAGGTGCTGGAGAGGATGTGGAGAAACAGGAACACTTTTACACTGTTGGTGGGATTGCAAACTGCTTCAACCATTATGGAAAACAGTATGGCGATTCCTCAAAGATCTAGAACTATTAATACCATATGACCCAGCCATCCCATTACTGGGTATATACCCAAAGGATTATAAATCATGCTGCTATAAAGACACATGCACACGTATGTTTATTGCGGCACTATTCACAATAGCAAAGACTTGGAATCAACTCAAATGTCCATCAGTTACAGACTGGACTAAGAAAATGTGGCACATATACACCATGGAATACTATGCAGCCATAAAAAAGGATGAGTTTGTGTCCTTTGTAGGGACATGGATGCAGCTGGAAACCATCATTCTCAGCAAACTATTGCAAGAATAGAAAACCAAACACCACATGTTCTCACTCATAGGTGGGAATTGATCAATGAGATCATTTGGACTCGGGAAGGGGAACATCACACACCGGGGCCTATTATGGGGAGGGGGGGAGCGGCGGGAGGGATTGCATTGGTAGTTATACCTGATGTAAATGATGAGTTGATGAGCGCTGACGAGTTGATGGGTGCAGCACACCAACATGGCACAAGTATACATATGTGACAAACCTGCATGTTGTGCACTTGTACCCTAGAATTTAAAGTATAATAAAAGAAAAAGAAAGAAATTATATTTTACAAGTGTAATACAAAGAAGTATCTAACTATCAGAACAAATGTAATAATGCCTTCTTTATTTCATTCTCATTATCAGGAAAAAATGAGCATTATCTCTGTGACTTCCTAATATTTGTTGTATTTTATCTGCAACCTATAAAGCCACTATCTGCCATTATATATAATAATGAGAAGTCCTTCTATGCTCAGATGTTCGCTGTTTTACAGGAACTCAGTATCCTTTACCCACCTCCCATCCCTCTTCTCTGCCAATCTTTTTGATGCTTGTCCATTTTATAATAAGGGAGCCCCAGGAGTAATGCAAGAGCATCAGATTTAATCGCTTTATGCGAAGTCAACATAGAAGTCCAGATAGCAAATTGAAAACCCTGTATTTCTTAATTCAGTATCTTGCTAATTGACACATTTTGTAAACTAGAGCATGGGTGGTGGTAACTGTTCTTTTCTTAAAGTTCCCGAAGAATGAGAACATTATAAACTCCTTTGAAATGACAGAGTAATGCTCAGCATTCTTACCTCCAGCCTAAATCTGGGCCCCCTTTTTTAAATTTGCATGAGGGTGGTGAAGCTCTTTCATCCTTATCAGTGATGAAGGATCCCTCTGAGAGCTACAGAGAAATTATAAGCCCTTTGCTCAGAAAAACATCCATCTGAGTACACACACAAAATAAATACATTTGTGGACAGGTGTGGTGGCTCATGCCTGTAATCCCAAAACTTTGGGAGGCCAAGGTGGATGTATTACCTCAGATCAGAAGTTCAAGACCAGTCTGGTCAATGTAGTGAAACCCTATCTCTACTAAAAATACAAAAATTAGCTGGTTGTGGTGGCACACGCCTGTAGTCCCAGCTACCCAGGAGGCTGAGGCAGGAGAACTGCTTGAACCTGGTTGCAGTGAGCCAAGATCATGCCACTGCACTCCAGCCTGGGTGACAGAGTGAGACTTCATCTCAATATATAAATAAATAAATAAATAAATAAATAAATTTGCATACAATGTCAGGGAATATACAGAGTCGCTGGTGCCCACCCATTAACTCCCCATCCCTTGTCTGTAGAAAAAGTACTGTGGAAAGTTCTGATCTTTGAATTACAGCATACTTTTCAAAAAGATACATATTTATGTAGAAATTAATAATAAAACCTGTTACAAGTAATACAGTAAAACAAGTGAGAAATGGCTTAGAAATCAACAAAAGTCAAGATGAAGATTTTTAATGAAGGAGAACTTAAAACCTGAACAATAATAAAGCTCTAACATTGTTTGAGTCCTAGTTATTTCTCATCTGAATTGATAACTCTGCCTTTGGAATAACCACTGTTTATTATTTTTGAAACAGGTGTCGGGATAGTTTTTAATAAAATAGTGTCATTCTCAGCCTCAATATCTTTAGCCTCCCTTTTGCACATGACAGCAGAACATGAACGAACTCTCACACAGGGTCCTGCCTTCCCTTGCAGAATTGTACATTATCACTCCCTAAAGCGCATTGTGCACTTCCAAGTAATTTCAGAATATCTGAAATTCACCAACGCTGACAAATTCTCTCACATTTCTGTTGATATTTTTAAATGTCACCCATTTATCCTGTAATGTTTCCTTGTCTTCCTCCACTGACTGACGGGTACATATCCACCCAGAATAACTTCCTCTAGCAACTCTTTTATTGCTACTTTCCACATACTCTCAGTTTCCTTAATATTGAACACTTGTAGCTTTGTTTCTTATTCTCCAGATTTTTAATCATTCAACACATCAATGAAGACTTTTGATTATGCATCTTTATGACACAAACACATACAACTAAAACACACATGTATTACTTTGTCAAAGCATTTTGTTTAATTAAAAAATTCTACAAGAAAATAAATGTTAAAGGATTCATGAAAATAAATCAGGCAGTCATCAGGGAAATGCGAATCAAAACCACAATGTGATACCACTTCATACCCATTAGGATGACAATAATAAAAAAGGTAACTGCAAGTACTGTCAAAGATATAGAGAAATTGGACCTCATCCTTTGCTGGTAGAAATGTAAAGTGATGAGGCCACTTGGAATATAATCTGGCAGTTCTTCAAAGGATAAGCATACAGTTATCATTCCTAAGTACACACATAAGAGAATTGAAACCATATGTCCATGTGAAAAGCCTTATACATGAATGTTTATAGCCATATTATTAGTAATAGCCAAAAAGTGGGAAAAAGTCCAAATGATCATCAACTGATGAATGAATAAGTCCAAAGTAGTATTTTCAATAGAGTATTATTTAGCAATAAAAAGGAATAAAGTGCAGATGCATGTTACAATGTGAATAAAACTTAAAAATATGCGAAGTAGAAGATGCTGGTCACAAAAGACCATATACAAGACGAGTTCATTTATGTGAAATGTCGAGTATAAGCAAATCTAAAGAAATAGAAAGTCGATAGAGGCAGAAAGTTGTTTAAAGGTTATCTAGGTCTGTGCCAGGGATGGAGGTAGGGTTAAGGAAAATGGATAGCAGCTGCAAATGAGTAGAAAATTTCTCTTTGGTCTGAAAATGTTCTAAAATTGAGTGTGGTGATGGTTGCTTAACTCTGAATATACTGAAAATATTACACATTGAATGGGTGAATTACATGATATATGAGTAAAAAATTATATTAAAAATAAATTAAGATTTCTATTATATCAATAGATCAGGTACCCCTGGAGTGTGTATACCACAATCTTCAACTTTTACATTTAGTAACTGCTTCTTTATGTGATTCTTCTTCAGAGTATAAGATCCCAGAGCACAGCAATTTTATCTCACACTTTAAATTCTTTAGATTTAGCGTATCTAGCAATGTAAATACTTAATGAGTATAAAATGAATTTATTGACTGATTAATTAACCAAAGAGCTAACCTTTTTCCTGCTCTAGAATTTGGCAAAATCTAAATTGCAGCTTATTTTCTAACATTGTGTTAAAAGATGCGTTACACAAAATTTACCATTTTAATCATTTTTAAGTACACAGTTCGATGGCATGAAGTGCATTCATGAAACTGAATCTCTGAACCCACTGAGCAATAAATTCTTATTACTTTTCCCCTTAGTTCCTAGCTACCACCCTTCTGCTTTCTCTTTCTGACTTTACTCCAAATACTTCATTTGGTGCTATCATCCACATTTGTCCCTGTCTGACTGGCTTATTTAACTTTTCCCAATGTCTTCGAGGTTCATCTACATTGTAGTATGTGTCAGAATTTCCTTCTTTTTTATTGCTGTGTAATATTCCACTTTATCTAACTACCACATTTTGCTTATTTATTTATCTTTTGACAGACACTTGGGTTGCTTCTACTTTTGGCTATTGTTAATAATGCTGCTATGAACATGGTGGTACAAATATATCATAAAGTCCCCTATTTTAATACTTTGGGTTATGGGGTGAAAATTCTGGATCATGTGGTAATTCTAATTTTAATTTTTTGAGGAACCACCATACTGCTTTCCATCCCAGTTAGTTTTCATTCCCAACAGCATTGCATAAGGGTTGCAAGTTCTCCATATTCTCACAAACTCTTGTTATTTTATGTGTTTTTTATGATAGCAATCCTACTGGGTGTGAAGTAGGATCTTATAGTTTTGATTTGCATTCCCCCATGATTAGTGATTTTTGAACATCTTTTTGTATCTTCACTGGCTGTTTATGTATCTTTGGAGAAACAACTAATCAAGTCCTTTGTCCACAAAATAGATCCACAGCCTAATTTAGCTCCTAAGAGCTAAATTATAAAAGACTCAGAAGAAAACATAGGGGGAAAACTTCATGTCTTTAGATTTAACAATGAGATCTTGGCTATGACATCAAAAGTACAGGCAACCAAAGAAAAAAATAGACAGATTGAACTTCATGAAAACTTTTAAAAATTGTACATCAAAAGACAATATCAACAGAGTAAACAGGCAACTCACAGAATGGGAGATAATATTTACAGTTCATACATCAGAAAATAAATTAATATCCAGAATATATAGAGAACTTCTGAAACTCAAAAATAAATTTTGTTTTAACTGTCAGAGCTAAGGATAACTATCAGCATATTTTAATATCATTCCTCACAGTAGCTATACTGAATTTTTTTTTTTTTTTGAACTGTATTCTCTCAACTCGTACTGGGAAGCCTGAACTTATGTGTGGGTGGAATCTAAATTCTGTAGGCCAGAAGTATTGAAGGCATAACTAGAAGAAGAAGCTGTATTTCCTTTGAGATTTTTTTTTTCATTTTTCATTTTCTCTCTAGTATTACAAATTAGAAGATGAAGAAAACAGCTCTCTGTACTTATGTGTGTGCATTTAGAATTCGAGCAGGCTAGATAGTGAGCTTTTAAAGCAAATTAGTAAGAAGAGAAGCAGGGAGGTCCAAATACAATCTACTCAAAGTGGAGAGCAATTGTAATGGGGCTGGGAGTGGACTGAAATATTGGTTTCTAATACTTACTCTTTTCGTTATTACACACAGTAACGAAAACTATCAAATTATAACCAGAGGCCATTTTGTGGGAAAGGGCAAGAGAAGAGAACAGCCACAGATGGAAATTGCCATCCAATTTTTGTAGCACAGTAGTGACAGGGACAAAAGGTCAGCAAAGGGGAAGGTAAATAATGTAGGAACAATGCTGAATTTGGGTTCTGATTCAGGCAAGAGGAACTCAGGCCTGCATGCCTACTTTTTGATCTTACCATGGCTGGACTTTCAGAAAGATAGCCCTAGTCACACGCCTCCCCATGTCACCTTTTTCATCTGTCTCGTCCCTCCCATATGACTTCTGCTAGACAGCACCTAGCAAAATGCCTCTCCTACACAAGCAACAGTTACTTATCTACTAAGGTAAGGAATGTCAACATTGTATTATCTATTGAGTTAATTATTAAACAAGGGTGGAAGAGAAATTAATGAAGCAATGGAAAACCTGAAACTTAGAGTAATAATTTCCTTCCCCTCTGACAAGGGGTAACAGGATGTTAGGACTTAGCAAATCAGGTGTGTCCACACTTTGATCTTTATCTTGTAGATTCTTTTACATTATGAATCCTAGAACAGTGGCAAGTGGTAGCTTCTACAAAGAGAAATTTACTGCCAATGAAATTAAATGTGTGGTTATAATATCCAACAACCAGAATTTCAGAATTATTATGTATGTTCTTTTCTTATCCTATATATAAGAAATAAAGCTTACATATTTATATAATATTCACAATGTTTTAATGTTTTAGTATTTAAACTAAATTTCCACTCAAATGAGTTAAAGATTCAAAAATTTCTATTTTGTCTCTTCATTTTTGAGTATTATTCATAACCAAAATAAACATGAAACACAATAGGCATCTTATTTTTTTTGTTGTTGTTTTTTTTTTTTTTTGAGACAGCGTCTTGCTCTGTCACCCAGGCTGGAGTGCAGTGGTGTGATCTCGGCTCACTGCAACCTCCACCTCCCTGGTTCAAGGAATTCCCCTGCCTCATCCTCCCGAGTAGCTGGGATTGCAGGTGCATGCCATCAGGCCTGACTAATTTATTATTATTTT
Source organism: Papio anubis (assembly GCF_008728515.1). Taxonomy (NCBI): domain Eukaryota; kingdom Metazoa; phylum Chordata; class Mammalia; order Primates; family Cercopithecidae; genus Papio; species Papio anubis. The sequence continues at coordinate 91,590,660 of NC_044982.1, forward strand.
TAGTAGAGATAGGATTTCACCATGTTGGCCAGACTGGTCTCGAACTCCTGACCTCAGGCAATCTGCCTGCCTCAGCCTCCCAAAGTGCTGGGATTACAGGCGTGAGCCACCGCAGCAGGCCAACACCCTATTTTTTAACATAACTACAGTGTTGACATTCCTGATGATTATTTTATAACAAAAAAACTGAAAGCCACGCTAGTGTAAAATATGTGACCTCTTTTTATTTTTTTCCCCTACTAAGAAGCATCAAAGACGATGCAAGTTTCCTTTTGGAAGAAGAATCTTTTTGCCACCAAGCTGGTATTAATTTCCTGTTCAAAAGGCGCTATATTGTCAATGTGACACTTTAGTAAGCCCCCAAAGTGACTGGGAAATGCCGACTTCACAATCAGTGTCAATGTATTTCATGTCATCTCGATACCTCTTAGTCATTTTGCTTCAGAAGTGCATGAAGAGGGTCAATATATTTCATTAGTTTGTTTCATCTAAAGGAGAGTACAACATGAGAACTTTGATTATATTATAAGAATTGCCTTAATGTGGCACCGATTCCCTGATTGTGCTATACCAGACATTCAAGGGCTGGAGGGCAACGAAATTATCTTTCACCCAAACATTCATCTAGCCACCACCAGCAAAATGTGCTGCAAATGAAAGAAGAAAATAAGATCCAACTCAATTTACATAGTGGAGATGAGATTATGCTCTCATAAATGCATTATAAAACAGGATCATGGAGATTAACTTTGAAGAATGCCAGTGAATAGTAACAATTCTTTTTCACTGCCTAATTGTAGCAGTAAAAATATTTATGACCCTAAAATTTAATAGTTATTTTCATAGTACTGCCACATAATTAACTGCAATAGAATGTTTATGCATTCTTTCTCAGTGAATTTTATAGCTTCATAACTATCAAACAAATATGAAGTGACTGCATTAGTCCCATCTAATTCTTCCTTTAAAATTATTCAATGGCTCTTTCATCCAACAATCCTTGTTGTTTACATTTTCCTCTGACTTCATTCTAGATGAAGAGGCTACCATCCATCTCCTCGTGAAGTGGATCTTGTAGAGTAGCTATTCACTTTGACTTTTATTGTAAGATTTGGTATATATTTCCTAGTATTTTGCTTTGTTTCATTGTTTAAGTATCTGTACCATTTCAGAGAACAGAATAAAGTGAGGGTCTGAAGAATTATCAGTAAAGCGTGATCCTTTCCTAAGTCAATTTCTGAATGTAGAATTCCTTTTTGCTTAGACTGTGTTCTGTTATTGCACTCTTGCATGTTCATTTGCCATCTACTCACCTGCAGATAGAGTTATTCACAGTAAACATCCAGGATGTACTTTCTTGTTTCTGATGTACACTCCTTTCAAATCTTGTATGAGGTTGGCCATGGCTTCTTGGAGAAATCCAGATGCCCCTGCCCTTATGCCATGTGCTGATTTTTGTGGCTGAGACTTGAATCTTCTTTTTCCAAAAGACTTGTCTGGGGTTTGCCATGTTAGCACTTCCTGTTTTATATCATTATGCTAGAGAGTACCTAGCCAGAACTTCTGGCCAAACCACTGTTCAGTATCTCTTCCAAAGTCTATAGGTATTCAGGAGACAGAAGTCAGATATACTTTTACTGAAATCACATTTTTCTTAATATCTTCATTCCATTTCTTAAGAAAAAGACTGACATAAAATACATTCTATTTTTTCTTTAAAAAACAAGCAATGTTATTGACCTTTAATAAGTATTGTTTCTCCAAAATTCTAAAAGAAACTCCATAAATGCAGCTTATCTTGCACTTAATGTACTAGTATCATAAAATACAATTTTAAAAAGCCACATGTCATTATGGTCTTTTATGTTTCTTAGGCATTTTCATTTCACAAACGAAATCAGCCTTTTTGCCAAGCAAAAGAGAATTAGGGAGAATGAAATTTTATGTAGTAATATTTTACTCCTATTCATAAATATTTTTTGGATTTTAAAGCCTGTTATAAAAAAGTCATCAGTAGTTCTGCTATTAACTATTATCTTTATTTTGTCACAGAGTATAAAGATAGATATTGTTCACTAATGGTTATAAGTGATCATAACCAAAGTAACTTTTAACACAAAATTCTAGTAAAAATGTCTGTTAGATAATGCTATACTTTAGATATTTATTCCCTCCAAATCTCATGTTGAAATTTAATTCCCAAAGTTGGAGGTGGGGCCTAATTGGAGGTATGTGAGTCATGGAGCTGGATCTCTCAGGGATAGATTGATTAATGCCCTTTCTTGTTGGAGGTGAGTACATTCTCCTTCTATTAGTTCTCTAAGTGCTCTCTAGAGAGCTGTTTGTTGAAAGGAGTCTGGCACCTAACCCCATCTCTCTTGCTTCCTCTCTTACCACATGATCTCTGCACAGTCAGCTCCACTTTGCCTTCTACCATAAGTGGAAGCAGCCTGAGGCCCTGACCAGAAATCAAGCAGAGGCTAGTGCCATGTATTTTGTACAGCCTGCAGAACTGTAAGCCAAATAAACCTCTTTTTAAAAATATATTACCCAGATTCAGATATTCCTTGATAGCAACAAAAAAAATAGACGACAACACTCAACAAGTAAAGAACTACAAGAGTAATACAGAAAAATATGGTGTCTATCTTAAACAGATACAAAGAGAGTATGCACAATGCTTAGCAGTATGTTAGAGACATTGTCAGTTCAAATGTCTTTGCTAGTAACAAAATGCCCAACTAAAAGTCCTGTAAAGACAAAGTTTATTTTTCACACATAACAAGAAATCTGGAGATAAGTGAAATGAATGTGAAATTGTGACTCAAAGATAACTTTGTTCCTCTTTTCACATAGCCACCCTTATCATGCTATCTGCAACCTTGTCACATCAAGGATGCAAGGTAGTTCCAAGCATTTCATTTACACACATCTTTCAAAGAAATAAGATCATCATGGATTTCCTCATGCACACCATTTCCTTTAGCCTTGAAAACAATGCTTCCCAGAACTTCCCTGGAAGACATTCTTTTTACTGGGACTTGTTCACATAGCTAACTCCTGCCCCACAGGAATCTAGAGAGGAGTAGCAAGAATTTTCTGCTTCTATCATGAGACAAAGGAAATGGGTAGGGGATGGCCGTTGGGTAGACAACCAACAATGTATTCAACAACATGAAAGTTTATGCTCAGTAAATCCTTAAATCTAAGAATAAAAATGTAACTGTTAGTTTATTAAATTTGGAGGGAGATCCTCTATAAAGATAGAGCAAACAAAATAATTATAGTCTTAATTTAAGAAAGATTGAATTTAGGGCAAGAATCATGGGACAAATGAAAGCACTTTAAAATACTGAGCTTGTATTTACATTGGAATACTGTGCCAACTTTAAAAATAATGAGACAAATCTATAGATTCTTTTAGGGAATCATCTCTAAAATGTGTGTCTATGATTATACACACATACACATTACTGAAAACTGTGTAATGCCTGAGAGTATTAAAAATGTATAAACTCACATATAACTACATACACATTTATGCTTGCAAATGCATTGAAAGTTTTAAAAACATTTATTCAAGAAACTTATGACAGTTTCTGGGAATCTGGATGCCTGGTGAGTAAGGAGAAAAATAGACTTATTTTCCAATGAATATCCTTTTGTATCTTCTAAATTTTATGCCACAGGAATAGTTTAACTATTTTTACTTCTCATAATATATTTATGTATAAATGTGTGCCTATGTATCAATAAATATCATAAACAGATGTAACTTTTTTATTTTAAAGGAGGGTAGTAAGAAAAAGAGAAAAGATGTATGGCACTAATAAGAAGGAAACTGTTAAAACTTCTAACTGTGTAAGATTAGAACAGGATCCAACCCAGACTATGAAAAAATCTAAGTGATGAAAACACAGCATTGCTCACGTGCTATTTGATAGAGAATAATTGGTCTAAAGTAGATTAATGATAGATTTTCTTATTGATATCTTTAAGAAGATGTTGATTTCTGTCTGTATATGCAAGTCCAGTTTATTATAATAAATACCTGTCTAGAAGAAACAGAAAGCGTAAAGATGTCCTTTTATGATTTTATGCAGTGCTACTTTCTCCATCTCACCAGATAGAAAATAATGACAATGAGGCCGGGCGCGGTGGCTCAAGCCTGTAATCCCAGCACTTTGGGAGGCCGAGACGGGCGGATCACGAGGTCAGGAGATCGAGACCATCCTGGCTAACACAGTGAAACCCCGTCTCTACTAAAAAAAAAATACAAAAAAACTAGCCGGGTGAGGTGGCGGGCGCCTGTAGTCCCAGCTACTCAGGAGGCTGAGGCAGGAGAATGGCGTAAACCCGGGAGGCGGAGCTTGCAGTGAGCTGAGATCCGGCCAGTGCTCTCCAGCCTGGGCGACAGAGCGAGACTCCGTCTCCAAAAAAAAAAAAAGAAAATAATGACAATGGTACTAATGATGATAATCAGAAATATTCTTTGTGGTGATGCAGTATTCCTCAATTTTGTAACCATAGATAAGTTTTTAGAATTAAATTACAATTACAAGTTTAAATTGAGAAGGTACAAATTTGGATTACTGAACTACACCACAAGGAAAATAACTTTCTTCATTCTTATGACTAGCATTAAGGGAAGCAATAATATGGCTGTGAAATAGCTAATCAAACTTATGGATACATTTCTGGCTTACTTTTTCTCTTTTCCTTTCCTTTGCTATCCTCTCCTTTCATTTCTTTTAAATGATTAAAGCAGGAGGTAATTTTAAACAAACTTTTTTGAAACTGATCATGGACAGCAATTTTTGCCACTTGCAGGTCTTTATATTCTAGAAGCTAATCTAGTTATAAACTTGCCCTATCTTAATAATATTGTCAATACAGACAATAACACATAGCAAATATATTTTAAACTCTCAGAAATTCAGTCACAAGATCGGTTACAACTTTTGCTATCAAGGGAACTTCCCAGGCATATTACAGTTTGAAGATTCTGCCAAGAAATCTGAGCTCTGTTCAAAGTTCTAACTGTCATTTCATGAAATAATCCTGGAATTTTAACAGTTTAAACAAAAAGCCTTCTAACATCTTCCTTTCCCACTGGGAATGCACTTCCAAAAGCCTCAGAATCTGATAAAACATTCTCTGGGACTTCATTAAATTTTATTTCAAACATATTATATGTTTAAATGTATAAACATGTTTTCCATGCGACCAATATTTTATATAACAGAAATATACGTAATGATAGCTGCAAATAACAATGAAATGAGCGTATAAAATGGTCATACGATTTTATTTTTAAAACTGCCACGTGAATGCCTGATTATTCAGTTACATTTTTCCCTCATTCCTCACTCTAATTCTGTTTGTTATTGTTACTAAAACTTATTTTCTATTTAGTTACTCTGTAATCAGTACTATTTTAAATCTTGGGAAAAAAATCTACAGTTTCTGTGACTTTGCAAAAGTAATTTAATTGACTCAGGACCTGACCTCCAAACTAGAGCAATGTGATTAAACTGAAGCAGAGTACCAATCATCTGAAATTCCCTTATAATCCTCCACAGAGGCCAGGTTTGCTGGTGCCCACATTCGCGTATGGGCCAAGTTTGGGGTGAGTTCTTTGCTGCTTGATGAATGCGAAGGATTGTTCAGTTGATCAAGCAAGTCAATGAACACAATGTGCTTGTTACACTAGGATCTTCCATCTAAGTCAATGGGGTTGTGTCTCCAACTAAAGGAAGGATGGGAACCCTCTTCTTGGAAAGACTTAAAAGTTGATACATTTTTTAGAGAAAAGTAGATGTATTATTTATTCATAAGGCTAAACTTATGATGAATGAGAGTAATTAATATGTTCCCCAGTTAGAATGGGTGGCTGAAAGAATTAGCTGAGGGGTTAAAAGAAAAGTTTATCTGTGTTTAGTATCTCAAGAAACAAGGTTACCTGTAGTAAATTAAGTGTTTTGGTGTCTCAGTATTACTTGCTAGCTAAAGCATTTAGCACTAACTTTAGCATAACAAGTAGGAAGAAAATCCTTAATATTTATATTGCATTGGTAGGAATGTAAGGCTTATTGTAGGGTTCATAGAATTCCTTTTGTAAAATGGCTTGTACAGCATATGATATATTTAGAACACCAAATGAATTAAATGCCTCCAGATGAAGGTTGCTGCTGAGCATGACAGTGAATGAGCCACAGTGCAGATTCACTGATGATCTTAATTTTAAGAGTCAGTAGCAGGCCCAGTCTACTCTGAATAGATACTACCTACAACAAGCCCTCTCAGGCCCATCACTAGCATGTCAGATCACTTTTGTGATGGCATTTCGAACTCTGGAAAAGAAAGACACTGTGGAAATTCAAGGTCAGGTCTTATTGTAGTTGTTGTTACTGTAAAAATCTAATCAGCCAGAATAGATTACTTTAACTGAATTTTTAGTTTAAGAGTCATCCAAAATGCCCTTTTAAAAACATCTGTAGTTTAAACATGACTTATATGTATTAATCCTGTTTCCCGTCATAGACATTGCAAGCAAAAGCAAAGTTTTTAAATGGCTCATCATTTTGTAAAAGCTCTTTTTTTGTTGTTGTTATTTTGAAAGATATAACATTAAATGAAGAAAGGAAATTGGAATAAAAACAAGATAAGCACTTTTCCCAATTTTGTCATTAGCTTGCTCTGTGATCTTGAGCTTTTCCTGTGTTGTGACTCAGTTCCCTTCTCTCTATAACTAAGAAAGTTACACTTGTCCTACCCACTTTCCAAAGCTGTCAAGAGGTCCACCTTTGCAAAGAAACATGCATACACTTTGGTTAGCATAGAACATTATAGAAATATTAAAGATTCTGTGGTTAGACAAAGCAGACTGAGGTAAATATATACCAACCCTAGATTATACCCTAAGGGGGGTGGGTTTCTGTTTGATTCATTTTCAGTAGTTCTTTGCTACAGCATTAAATTATTAATAAGTTGCAGCTGTTGCCTGAAAAGATAATTTGAAATCGTAACTGCCAATAATCAATGATTTAACCTAGGTTCTAGTTTTTAAAAGTTTCTCTTGGCTGCCATGTAGTGAGTATCTTTTATGTTCTGAATATCATGCTACACAAACCTTTTGTAATTCCTATCCACAGTAGGAGATTAGAAAGAATCCTGATTTCTTGCTTCTTATCAACAATGTAGAACTTTCTTCTGGTTCTTTCCTTGTACAAGGTTAGCAGTGTGAATCTTTGAAAGGCCATTATGAACCTCCAGTTAACCTTCCAGGACCTGTCCTAGCCTTTCAATTTTAAGCTATTTAGTAAACAATAAAACAAGATTAATTTATTTTAATAATAAAGAACTTCATTGAGAACCTGCTTATGGTTAGACACTTCGTCAATTGCTGAAGACAAAAATGAAGCTCGCATCACTTGTGAGGCTGCCTTTCTCCATGAGGAAATAGAATGAGTAAGTAAATAAATACAATACAGTGAGCTAACAGCTATGGCAGAATTATGAATACTGTACTAGGATACCACGCACAAGGAAGAGAAAAAGTCAGTGTTAGGGAAATTCTTCCTAAACAAGAATATATTTGGTGAAAGAAATAACATTTGTTAGTTGGAGAAAGGGGTGTCATATCCAGGACCAATTTCCATGTGGATAGAAGCATAGACGTGAAAATGTGAGTCTTTTCTTGACAGTAATTGCAGTTCTGTTTTGTGAGAGCTGTGGGCAGTGGGACGAGGTACAAGATGAAAATGGGTATGGGCCATATTATGAAGGACCTTCTATGCTGTTCCCAGGAGTATGGCTTAAGATGCTAAAAGCAATGGGAAAACATTCAAGATTCCAAGTAGGAGTATGATATGATCTATTTTAGACATTTATGTAATATATGGAATCGGTGGTAGAGTTAGGAAGATGAAGAAAAAAATCTACATTTTGAGACAAAAAAATGAGGCTCTTAAGCAGTTCTGAGACATTTTAGAGTAAAGGCATAGTGATCCTTTTGTTCTAAGGGAGAGAGACAGGGAGAAATTCACGTGCCACAGGTTAGTGGTTTAAGTGGGTAATGAATGATAATGACATTAACAGTAATAATAAAGGCAAATATGGGTAAAAATACTTATTTGGGACTTAGTATCATGATGCTGTAAAACATTAAAGTGAAGATGTCCAGGAAGCAACTAGAAAACTGGATCTATAGCTCAAAAATAATAGATGATGTATCTTTATATTTCATTAGCAGCTGATGTTACTGAAACAGATAGAAGATACTGAAATCACCCCAAAACATGCTTCCTTAACCTACAGAATTAATAGTTTCTCTAATATATCAACACTTACTTTCTTCTGCAGTCTTTTATAAAAATGGGTTTCATGACACTAGGTTATTGTTTTACAGGTATCAACTCTTGCTAAGGTAATCCTAAAATTTAAAGTATAAATCAAATCAGGGATGCTATTAATAAATATGCTTAAGAAAGAGGTGCAGACTGGGACTGTTCCTGACACACTGAAACATAGGATTATGCTAATTATTGTCCATCAATTTTTTATAACCTTTTATCATTCTAGAAGATCACATGCATGCCATCATTAACTTGGATAATAGGAACTCAATTTTGCTTATCTCTGCAAACTGCATTTCTTTCCAGATACATACTCCTCTTGTTCCTTTTTAATAGTATCTTTTTGGTTTTAATCTCACAACTCTAGGAGTTGAATTAGCATTTTGTAAATTGTGTCTTAATATTTGCAATTGGTAACTGTTTATTAATCTGATTGTGGTCTTTATCAAGATATTATTCCCTAATTAATGTGGAAAGTTAAATATATATGAAGTTAATTTAATTTAACACATATAAAGACACATATAAAGTAACACATATAACCATTATTGAGCATAACTGCTTTCAAATGATACCAAAAGCAAAGAGGACTTTAACTTAAAATTTTATGGCTGGACTTTCTGGACCTGCATATCAGATGCTTGACATTTGCCACACTATGCTAACAATAAGTTAAAAATAAACAAACTTTAAAAATGTTCAACTCTTCTTAAGTTCTTCAGAGAAGTAAGATCACAGGGAATATTGCTGCCTGTAAAAATTAGAAAGGCAGACAGGCAAGTAAAGAGAATTGTAATTTATTAGAGGAGAAATCCATGAACAGAAACCTCCATGGGAACATCTGTCTGGGTAGGAAAACCTAACTGTGATTGATGGATTTTTGGAAACTTAGTGTAAATAACTCTGAGGGTTAAGAATTAGGGGATGGACTCAATCATAGGGGGACCTTCACACAGTAAATATCAGAGAAAAATCCCCTTATGCTTCCAGCAGGAGGAGGGGAAAGGAACCACTTTGAAATATGCCAGAGCATCCTGTTCTTCTAATCAAGGCCTGCCCTCCAAGAAAAACTACTATTAGAGTCTAAGCTGCTGTGTCTTTCTCAGAGACTATCCCACCTTGGGGAAGAAAAAAATCCAGTTCCAGCCTGCTACATTTTTCCATGCGGGGGAAGAAAGATACCCAATTTTAGGTCACTCTAGCCATTCTGCCCCACCTAAAAGGGGATAAATCTTGATATTTACTAGTGAAATTCACAACCAGGGACATAAGCTCATCTAAAGGCTGAAACAAAATCATAGGACTATAATATACTTCCTTTTCCACACACCTTACTACTACATTAAAAAAGACATGTTTACTGCAGCTCCTTTGTTTCCTAAAACATCATGTTTGCTTCTCAACAAAAAATTGCAATGCAGACTAAAATGAAAAAGACACAGTTTAAAGAGATTGAATAAGCATCAGAACCAGGGTCAGATATGGAAGGAATATTAGCATTAACCAACCAGAAATTTAAACAAACAAAACTATGAGTAATGGGCTCAGGCTTTTTATTTAAAAAATAGACAACATGCAAGAACAGATGCATAATGTAAGCAGAGATATGAAGATTTTAAGAAATAATCAAAAAATCCGAAAGAAATGCAAGAGATCAAAGACATTGTGTCTCAGTTTTTTGTCGCTATAAATGAATACTTGGGGGGACTGGCAAATTTACAAAGAAAAGTCATATATTTCTCACAGTTCTGAGGGCTGGGAAGTCCAAGGTCAAATGAGGCACATTTGGTGAGGGCCTTCTGGCTGGTGGGGACACAATGCAGAGGGCTGATACGGCATCATGTGGTGAGGAGGTTGAGTGTGCTGGCTCAGGTTTCTCTTTCTACTCTTATAAAGCCACTAATACCACCCCTCCTCATGACCTCCTCTAATCCTAATTACCTCCCCAAGGTCCCACTTAGTGAATACCATAGTCGTATTTCCCACCCTTTAATTCTATTACGATAGGGATTAAGTTTCGCCATGAGTTTTGGTGGAAACAAACATTTAAACAACAGCACACTGTGACAAACATAAAGAATCTCTTCAGTGGGCTCATTAGTAGACAGGACACAGTTGATGGAAGAATTTATGAGCTTGGGGATATAATAGAAATTTTCAAAACTAAAAAAAGATTGAAAAACCGGACTAGAAACTGTGAGACAGTTACAAAAAGTGTAATGTATGTGTAATAAGACTATCAGGAGAATAAATAGAGAAAAGAATAGAAGCAATATTTGAAGTAGTAATGACTGAGAATCAAAAACAAGTCTCAGGTATACGTTTTCTACAAGAAACCTATGCTAAATAATACACATATGCATTGAAAGTAAAGGATGAAGAAAGATATACCATGCTCAACTATTTAAAAGAAAAAAAGGCAAAGTGCAGTGGCTTATGCCTGTAATCTGAAAAAGTTGTCAGGCCAAGGCAGGAGGATTGCTTGAGGCCAAGTGTTCAAGACTAGCCTGGGCAAAATAGGGAGACCCCTATCTCAACAAGTACAACAACAGAATTAACTAGGCATGGTCGTGTACACCTGTAGTCCCAGCTTCTCCAGCGGCTGAGGTGGGAGTATTGCTTGAGACCAAAAGTTTGAGGCTTCAGTAAGCTATGATGGAACCGCTGTACTCCACACTGCGTGACAAAGTAAGGCTCTGTCCGTAAACAAACAAGCAAACAAAACAGAAAGAAAACAGGAATAGCTCTATTAATTTCAAACATACTAGAATTAAGAGTAAGGAAATTTATTAGGGATAAGTGGGGGTATTACATAATGATAAAAAGGTCAATATGGTAAGAAGGTATAACCATCCTTAATATTTATGCACTTAAAAACAGAGCATCAAAAATATAAAACAAAAACTGATAGAACTATAAGGAGAAAAAGTTAAACCTACTATTATGGTTGGAGACTTTAAACCTCCTCTATTCAAAATGGACAGATCTAGAAAGCAGAACATTATTAATAGTAAAGACATAGTTAGAGTCAACACTACCATCAGTCAACTAGATATAATTGTCATTTATGCACTGTTACATCCAATAGCAGCAGATCACATGTACTTCTCAAGCTTGCACTGAGCATTCATCAACATAGGCCACATTCTGGGCAATGAAACACACCTTAACAATTTTAAAGAATAAAAACCACACATTTTCTTATTTCAGACCACAATGAAATTAAGCTAGAAATCAGAAGTAGAAAGACAGCTAGAAAAATCCTCAAATATTTTGAGAGTAAACAACACATTTCTAAATACCACATTGGTCAATGAAGAAATTGTAAGGGATATTAAAATATTTTTTAAATTTTTCTATAAAAATTAAATTCATAGAAACAGAGAGGAGAAGGGTGGTTACCAGGGGTTGGGGGTTGGAAAATGGGTAGATGTTGGTCAAAGAGGACAAACTTTGTTTATTAATATAAGTTGAATAAAAGAGATCAAGTATATGTCATAGTGACAATAGTTAATAATAATATATTGTATACTTACTAAGAGAGTAGATCTTAAGTATTCTCACCAGACTCACAAATATGAAAAATATAGCTATTTAAGGTGATGGACATATCAATTAGCTTGATTTTGGTAAACATTTTACCGTGTATACACATCAAAAAATGTTATGTTGTACACTCTGAACTTATACAATAATTTTCAATTATATGTTGCTAAGGTTTGCATATAGTTTGACCCTACCAAAAACGTATGTTGGAATTTGATCCCCAGTGTGGTATGTTGGGAGATGGGGCCTAGTGGTAGATCATGGAGGCAGATTCCTTATACATATATTAGTGCCCTTTTCTAGGAGCGAGTTGTCATTCTCATAGGACTGAATAAGTTATCAGAAAGTGCATTGTTATAAAAGTGAGTTTGGCTTCCTCTCTCATCTGCCATGTGATCTCTTTGCACATGCCCACTCCCTTTCCACTTTCTGCTATGAGTTGAAGCAGCAAGAGGCCCTCATCAGATACAGATGCCCAATCTTGAAATCTGAACCATCAGAATTGTGAGCCAAATACGTATATTTTACTTATAAATTACCCGGTCTCTGGTGTACTGTTATAGCAATGGAAAAAAGATGACATATGTCAATAAAGCTGAGAAAATTTTTAAAAATATTTTGAACGAAATGAAAATGAAAATGCAACTTATCAACATTTGTGGGATGCAGTGAAATCTGTGCTTAGAGATTTATGGCATTGAATGCTTTTATCATAAAATAAGAAAGATCTTACTTAGATCAATACTCCAAGTTTCTACCTTAGGAAATTAAAAAAAGAAGAGTAATTAAATCCAAAGTAAGCAGCAGAAAGGAAATAATAAAAATTAAACCAAAAATCAATGAAACAACAGAAAATCAATAAAACCAAAAGCTGTTTGTTTGAGTAGATCAATAAAATTTATAAACTTTTAGCCATGATAACTGTGGGATGGAAGCGTAAGAGAGAGAAAACACAAATTACTAGTATCAGAAATAAAAGATAGGTCATTATTACAGATCTCATGGACATGGAAAGGATAATAAAGGAATACTATAAACAAATCTAATTTTGCAAATTTAGAATTTCATAAATTTGAAAAACTAGATGAAATAAACCAATTCCTTGAAAAATACAATATTCAAAATTCATACAAAAAGAAACAGTCTGAATAAATCAATATCTATTAAAAAAATTTATTAAACATTAATAAACTTCCAAAACAGAAAGCATTAGGTTCAGATAAGTTTACTGGTAAATTCCATTGTATATTTCAGAATAAAATTTTACCAATTCTCTACAATTTCTTCAAGAAGATAGAAGAAGATAGAATACTTCCTAAATCACTCTATGAATTCAACATTACCTAATATCAAAACCAGCCAAAGATATTTTAAGAAAAGAAAATAACAGGCTAATATCTCTCATAAACATAGATTCAAAAATCCTCAGTAAAATGTAAGCAAATTATATCTAACAAAGTATAAAAGGAATTATACCCACAACCAGATACGATTTTTCCAAGTATGCAAGGCTGGTTTGGAAAATCAATTATTATAATTAATTATATGAAAAAGCTAAAAATAAAAAAGAAGCACATGATTATATAAATAGATGAAGGAAAAGCATTAGGAAGAAATAAATAAAATTGCAGATGACATTATTTTCTATGTAGAAAGTCTGGAAGAATCTATTAAAAAAACACATGAAACTAATAGGCAATTATAGCAAGGCTGCAGAATACAATGTTCATACTCCAAAAGTCAATGGCTTTGTTTGTTTGTTTGTTTGTTTGTTTGTTTTGAGACAGTGTCTCACTCTGCCGCCCAGGCTGGGGTGCAGTGGCGTGAACTCGACTCACTGCAACCTCCACCTCCTGGGTTCACGCTCTTCTCCTGCCTCAGCCTCCTGACTACCTGGGACTACAGTCGCCTGCCACCATGCCCGGCTGATTTGTATTTTTAGTAGAGACCGGGTTTCACCGTGTTAGCCAGGATGGTCTCGATCTCCTGACCTCGTGATCCGCCCGCCTCGGCCTCCCAAAGTGCTGCGATTACAGGCGTGAGCCACCGCCTCCCACCGGCAATTGCTTTTTTATAAATCAGCAATAAACAAATGGAACTTGAAATTAAAACACAATATTATTTACATTACTATCCCTAAAATTAAATACTTAGGCATAAATCTAACAAGATATGTATACAATATTTATGAGAGATAATACAAAACTGATGAAAGCTGTCCAAGAAAAACTAAATAAATGGAGAGAGAGTCCATGTTTACCGATAGTTATAGCAAATATTGTCAAGATAACATTTTTTCCAAACTAGGTCTACAGATTCAACCTAATTGCCACCAGAATCTCTTCAAGTAATTTTCTGAATATCAACAAAGCGATCTCAAAGTTCACATGGAAAGGCAATAAATAAATACATAAATAAATAAAAAAAAACAGTATAGCCAACTCAACAGTGAAGGAGAATAAAGTTGGATTACTGACCCTACCTGACTTCAAGACTTAGTATAAATCTTTATTAATCAAGACGGTGAAGTGTTGGTGAAACAACAGACAAATAGATCAATGGAACAAAACAGAAAGCCCAGAAGTACATCCACATCAATATATTCAACTGATCATTGATCCCATGGACTTGGAAATGATAATTGACAAAGGAACAAAAGCAATACAATAGTCTTTTCAACAAATGGTGGGTCAATTAAACATCCAAATGAAAAAAACAAAAGGTGCGGGGGCAAACCCACACCTCCACACCCTTCACAGTAATTCGCTCATAATGGATCATAAAACTAAAGTAAAATGCAAAACTATAGAACTCCTAAAGGAAAGTATAGGAGAAAATCAAGGTGATGTTGGGTTGGGGAATGATTTTTTAGATACAACATTAAAGCCATGACACAAGAAAGAAAATTGATAGGCTGAACTTAGTAAAAATTAAAAACTTCTGCTCTGTGAAATAAGTGAAGAGAATGAGAAGAAAAGGCAAAGACTGGGATAAAATACTTACAAAATATATGTATAATAAAGGACAGTTGTCCAAAATATACAAAGAATTCTTAAAATTCAACAGTAAGAAAGCAAACAATCAAATTTAAAAATGGGAAAAGACCCAAACAAAAATTTTTCTCCTATTCTGTAGGTTGCCTGTTCACTCTGATGATAGTTTCTTTTGCTGTGCAGAAGCTCTTTAGTTTAATTAGATCCCTTCTGTCAATTTTGGCTATTGTTACCATTGCTTTTGGTGTTTTAGTCATGAAGTCTTTGCCCATGCTTACGTCCTGAATGGTATTGCCTAGATTTTCTTCTAGAGTTTTTGTAGTTTTAGGTCTTACATTTAAGTCTTTAATACAACTTGAGTGAATTATTGTATAAGGTGTAAGGAAGGGGCCCAGTTTCAGTTTTCTGCATATGGCTAGCCAGTTTTCTCAACACCATTTATTAAATAGGAAATCCTTTCCCCATTGCTTGTTTTTGTCAGGTTTGTTGAAGATCAGATGGTTGTAGATGTGTGGTGTTATTTCTTAGGTCTCTGTTCTGTTCCATTGGTCTATATATCTGTTTTGGTACCAGTACTATGCTGTTATCCAGAATCTACAAGGAACTTTAACAAGTTGACCAGAAAAAAAACAAACAACCCCATCAAAAAGTGGGCAAAGGATATGAACAGATACTTCTCAAAAGAAGACATTTATGCAGCCAACAACCGTATGAAAAAAAAAAGAAAGCTCATCATCACTGGTCATTAGAGAAATGCAAACCAAAACCACAATGAGATACCATCTCATGCCAGTTAGAATGGCAATCATTAAAAAGTCAGGAAATAACACGTACTGGAGAGGATGTGGAGAAATAGGAATTCTTTTACACTGTTGGTGGGAGTGTAAATTAGTTCACCATTGTGGAAGACAGTGTAGTGATTCCTCAAGGATTTAGAACCAGAAATACTATTTGACCCAGCAATCCCATTACTGGGTATATACCCAAAAGGCTATAAATCATTCTACTATAAAGACACATGCACATGTATGTTTGTTGCAGCACTGTTCACAATAGCAAAGATTGGGAACCAACCCAAATGCCCATCAATGATAGACTGGATAAAGAAAATGTGGCACATATATACCATGGAATACTATGCAGCCATAAAAATGAGTTCATGTCCTTTGCAGGAACATGGATGAAGCTGGAAACCATCATTCTCAGCAAACTAACACAGGAACAGAAAAACAAACACTGCATGTTGTCACTCATAAGTGGGAGTTGAACAATGAGAACACATGGACACAGGGAGGGGAACATCACACACTGGGGCCTGTCGGGGGTGGGGAGGCTGGGGGAGGCATAGCATTAGGAGAAATACATGTATCCCAGAACTCAAAGTATAATAATAAAAAAATGTGGTAAAAAATAAAGTGAAAAAATACCTGAACAGACATCTCACCCAAGATACACAGATGGCAAGTAAGGATATGAAAAGATGTTCAGTACCACAGGCCATTATGAAATAGAAAATTTAAATAAAAATGAGACATTACTACTCACCTTTTAGAATGGCCCAAATTCAAAATACTGCAATTTGAGAGTAATGTTAGCAAGATACCCAACTAGAAGCCCTTAGTTCTGGTCTTCTCACACCAGAAAAACAGTCAAAACAATAAACAACTACATTTTGATTAAAATAACCAAAGGAGAGCACTTTGAGTACCTCAAAGGAGTAGCAGAAACCCTGCAAAGCACAGAAACCCAGGATGGCCACAGAGAACAGAAGTAAACACCTGGCCTCCACCACACCATTTCCCATCCAGGAGCAGCTACAACACGGAGGGACTTCCCCATGTGGGAAAATGTCCTCACAGGCAGTAAGCCCGGTTGAGTCCACACAGCTGTGCTTCCCTGAGAATAGGAGCTGACACTATACCTCACCCACTGTAGTCAACACAGCTATGCCTTCTTGGAACTTGAACTACTGCTAGAGGGTGCCCTGCTCCAGGGGTGAGTGGCTGCAGCACCCTCCCATTCCAGTGCTCAACCACCCCTACCTGGTGGACCACCATCAATTAGCCAAAACTCTGCTACATCTTCTTCCATGGGGCCAAGTTACAGTGGAGCCACCACATCTACCTCTCCCAGTTACAGCTGTGCCCTGCCCCTTGGGGCCAGGGCTGAAGCATGCAATGCCTCCTGGGAAAATAGTGCCCTGGCAGAGCCACTCCATCTACTTAGGCAATAGTATTGCCTAGGTTTTCTTCTAGGGTTTTTAGTTCTGGTCTTCTCACCTCAGAAAGACAGTCAAAACAATAAACAACTACATTTTGATTAAAGTAACCAAAGGAGAGCCCTTGAGTACATCAAAGGAGTAGCAGAAACCCTGCAAAGCACACAAACCAATGGCCACAGAGAATAGAAGTAAACACCTGGTCGCACCCTGCCCCTTGTGGCTGAGCTGAAGTGGCAACCTGCCTCCTGGGAAAACAGTACCTTGGACACCCAGAGCAGTCATGCTCCTTCAGTGTGTGAGTTGAATCTGTACCCTGCCTCCTGGCAAATGGTGCCTTGGCCATCTAGCGCAGCCATGCTTCCCCGCACTTTAGCTGAAGCGGTGTCTTGCATCTTAGGGAAAAACTGGCTTGGCCACCCAGAACAGTCATATCTCCTGGGTTTGAGCTGAATCAGCACATCACCTCCTGGATAATTAGTGCCTTGGCTAAGCCAAGCAGCTGTGCATCCTAGGGATGGTCAGATGTAATAATCTCTAACCTAGGGAAACAGCATTGGCAGAGTTGAGACACTCTGCCATACAGGCCAAACAACCTTAGTACTCTGCTTTTCTAGAACTGGACTAACTCCCTAGTGTCTGAACTGCTGTGATACCTCCCTTCTAGAGACTGGAGTAATCACTGTGCTGTTCCTTATCCTCTAGGTCGCAAGAGACAGCTATAGTCCACCATTCTAGGATCCTTGTTGCCACTCTACCTGGCCTCATAGAGTCTGGGATATCGATGTATTCTACCATCCCAGGGTTCAGAGTCACCATGACATGATGCCTCATTGCCAGAGATTGAGTTGCCACTGTGCCCTATTGACTCTGGTTGCCAAATTACAGCTGTACCCTGCCCCCTGGGCCCAAACCTCCAGAACACTCTTTTTTCTCCAAAACTTGGACAATGCTATAACCCGTTCTCCTGCCTCTCATGATTAGAGTCACAGCTACTACCTGGTTTTCTAGACCCAAGCTGCTAAGGGGTACCTCAGAGTCACAGATACCCAAATTCTGTGGGCAATCTACATCCACTTGTTACTCATAGTTAACCTGAACTCCAAGACTCAGGTGCCACAGTTGGTTTACAAGACTCTGAGTCTTGGTTCCTGGCTCCATGCCACTCTAGTACCTGAACTCTAAAACCCAGAGCTACTACAGCTGCTTATGGCAGTGTCAGACCAAACACCAGAGGGATGCCTTTGGCTAAGTCTCCTTAGAGGGAGGGAAATTGAGAATAAGAAGACCCCAAACATCTTTGCCATCTGGGACCCTAAAAACCTATGCTGCTGCTGCCACAAACTCATACAGCCCAGGCCACAGAGGCATTCACAGTTATCACTGACATTGATCACAGCTGAAGATGCTGCATAGTAGCTATTCTTCTGCATCTACTTGGAACAAGAGCCACCACACTTTTCCCCGTTGGCACATGAAGACCCAACTGCAGGTTAAAGCCCTTCTGTACAGAGCTACTCAGTAAAGTTTGGAAGAAGTAATTTTTTTTCATGAGATGCACATAAATCATTGCAGAGACAGGACAACTATGAAAAAGCAAGAGATTATGACACCATCAGAGGAACACAATGATTCTCCAAAAAGATAAGGAAGTTTACAAATTGCCTGAAAAGAAATTCAGAATAATGATCTTAAGATAACTCAATGAGATACAAGAAAATACAAATACACAGTTCAAGAAAATCAGGAAAAATTTCATTATCTGAATGACAAATTTAACAAAGAGATATTGTTATAAAGAAACAAACAAAACACTTGGAGCTGCAAAATTCAATGAATGAAACAAAAATACAACAGCAGACTAGATTAAACAGAAGACAGAATCTCTGAACTTGAAGATAGGTCTTTTGAAATTATCCCATCCTTCATCTTGGTAACTGCAGCACTTATCAAAGTACACTATATATTCAAGAAATGTTTATTGAATTGAATAAACTAAGAAACCAACAAATAAAGAAATTACCCAGTTGAAGAGAAAAAAAGGAAAAAAGAATGCAAAAGAGCAAAGAGAGCTGCAAGACTTATAGGACACCATTAAACAATCAACTTTTTGCATTAGGGAAATTTCAAAAGAATTAGGCACGAAGATAAAGACAGAAAGCTGATTTAATAAAATAATTCCTGAAAACTACCCAAGGCTTGAAAGTGAAATGGACATCCAACTACATGAAGTACAGAAGTCCCCAAACATATTCAACAAAAAAAGATCATCACCAAGGCACATTATTATTAAGTTGTCAAAAGTAAAGATAAAAAGAAAATGTTTAAAGCAGCAAGTGAAAAGTATCAATCATATATAAGGGAATTTCTGTTAGACTATCAGTAAATTTTGCAACAGAAACCCCTACAGTCTGCAACAGAAACCCCTACAGTCTAGGAGAGAATGGGATAATATTTTTAAAAAGGCAAAATAAAAAACAACAACAACAACTGCTGTATAAGAAAACAAATACAAATACAAAGCTGTTCTTCAGAAATGTAGAAGAAATAAAGTTTTTCTCAGACAAGCAAAAGAAAATTTGTCACCACTATACTCGTATTACACAAGATGCTTAAGGAAATTATTTAAGTCAAAAGAAAAAGATGATAATTACTAACATAAAAACATATAAAAGTATAAAATTTACAAGTCAAGATAAATATATAGTCAAATTTCAAATACCCCAATACTGTTAACGGTACTTTCATTCACATATATTTCTAGTATGAAGGTTAAAAGTCAAAACAGTCAAAAATAATGATAAC
Source organism: Papio anubis (assembly GCF_008728515.1). Lineage (NCBI taxonomy): Eukaryota > Metazoa > Chordata > Mammalia > Primates > Cercopithecidae > Papio > Papio anubis. Next base: position 91,610,579 of record NC_044982.1, read on the forward strand.
TACATTAAGTCGTTAAGAAAACCGTAATATAAAAAGATATATATTGGGACATCAAAAAATAAATTACAACAGGGAGGGTAAAAGTCTAGAGTTTTTGTATACAAATGAAGTAAAGTTGTTAGCAGCATAAAATAGTCTATTGTAACTATAAAGTATTTTATACAAGCCTTATGGTAACACCAAAGCAAAAGAACTGTATTCAAGGAAAGAAGCAATCTAAACTGAGTACTAAAAAAACACCAGGTGAAAAAGATAAACAAGAGAGGGAGGATGAAACAAAGGATTTACAAAACAGCCAGAAAACGATTAACGAAATGGCAGTAGTAAGTCCTTACATATCAATAATAACTGAAAATAAATGAATTAAATTATCCATCCAAAAGAAATAGAGTGACTGAATGGGTTTAAAATGGACAATATCCAATGATGCTCCCTATGAGAGACCCACTTTAGCCCTAAGGACACACATAGGCTGAAAATAAAGGGATGGAAGAAGACATTTCATGCAAATAATAACCAAAGTAAAGCAAGGATTGTTATACTTTTATCAGATAAAATATACATCAAGTGAAAACCTGTTACAGGAAACAAAGAAGGTCATTATTTAATTATAAAGGGCTCAATTCATTAAGAAGACATAATAATTGTACCTATATACACACTCAAGATCAAAGCTCCTAAATAAATCTAAATAAATAAAAAATAAATCTTAATGGGCATGAAGAGAGAAAGAGATAGAAACACAATAATAGTAGGTGAGATCAGTACCTCATCCACAACAATGTACTCATCAATAAGAAAATTAATAAGGGAATAGTGGAATTGAATTGCACTAGAGACGAAATAGAAGTAAGAGATATATACAGAATGTCCATCCAACAGCAGCAGAATACACATTCTTCTTTGATGTACACATGCAACTCGCCCCAGGATAGATCATATAACCGGCCACAAAACAAGTCTTAACACATTTTTTAAAATCAAAATCATATCAAGTATTGTTTCTGATCACTATTAGAAATCTAGAAATCAATAAAAGGAAAGACTTTGGAAAATATGCAAATATACGGAAATTCAACATCATGTTTCTAAACATCCATTAGCTCAATAAAGCAATTAAAAGTAAAATTTAAAAATTTCTAGAGATAATTAAAAATAAAAACACAACATACCAAAACCTGTGGGACACAGCATACTCAGGACTCAGAGAAAACTTTATAGCAATAAATGCCCACATCAAAAAAGAAAAATATCTCAAAAAATAAACCTAAAGTTTCACTTCAAAGAAGTATAAAACAAGAACAAAGTAATCCCAAAATTAAGAGAAGGAAAACATAATAATAAAGATCAGAGCAGAAATAAGTGAAATAAAGACTAAACTAATAGAAAAGATCAACATAACAAAGATTTGTTTTTTTAAAAAATAAAATCTACAACTATAAATCCTTTAGCCAAAGTAACTATAAAAGGAAAACTAAACGAAATCACAAGGAGACATAATAATACAACACAGAATTATGAAGACTAATACAAAAATATGAACACCAATATGCTAACAAATTGTAAAACCTGGACAAAATGAATAAATCCCTGGAAATATACAACTTATTAATATTAAATCATGAAAATAATTAGGAAACATGACCAGACTATTAATGAGTAATTAGATTGAATCAGTAATAAAAAGTCTTCCATTAAAGAAAGGCTGAGGGCCTGATGGCTTCCCTGCTGAATTCTATCAAACATTTTGAGAACAACTAATACCAATTCTTCTCAAACTACTCCAGGAAAATAAGGAGGAGAAAATTGTTCCAAACTCATCTTAGAAGCAAGCATTACCGTGATACCTAGACAAGGACACAATAGCAACAACACTACAGGTTGATATCCCTGATTAACATAGATACAGAAATCCTTAAAAAAATACTAGCAAACTAAATTCAATAGCACATTTTAATAAATCATTCACTATGACAAAGTGGGATTCACACCAGGGATGCAAGGATGGTTCAACATACACAAATCAATAAACATTTACATGACATTAATGGGATTAAGGATATAAACCATATGATAATTTTTATAGATGCAGAAAAAGCATTTGACAAAATTCAACAACATTCATGATAAACCCTCAACAAATTAGGTATAGAATGAATGTATCTTACCACAATAAAGGCCGTGTATAACAAATTCATAGCTAATATTATACTGGACAGAGAAAAGTTGAAAGCTTTTTCTTTAAGGTTTGGAACTAGAGAAGGATGCCCATTTTCACTACTTCTAGACAATATTGTAGTGGAAGTCTTACCCAGATCAATTCAGCAAGCAAAAGAAATTAGATTTCTAATTACTCCATGAAAAAACAATAAATTCAATAAAGTTGCAGGATATGAACTCAACATACACAAATCAGTAGTATTTCTATATGCTAATAGTAAACTACCTGAAAAATAAATCGGGAAAACAATCCCATTAGCAGTAGCTACAACAACAACAACAAAATAAGATACCTAAAAATAAATGTGACCAAGAAGGTGAAAGATCTCTACATTGAAAACTGTAAAACACTGATGAAAGAAATTGAAGAGAACACAAATGATTGAAAGATATCCCATATTCATGGGTTGGTAGAGTTAGTATTGTTAGAATGTACATACTACCCATGCTATCCAAAGTGATCTACAGATTCAATGTATCATATCAAAATACCGACAACATTCTTCACAGAAATACAAAATACTGAAGGTACCAAATGCTGGTGAGGAACACACAGTTATTTCTGGTAAGAATTCAAAATGGTATCATTACTTTGAAAGACAAATTTTTTGGAATGAATGAGTACATTACTTGGTAAGCAATAACATGAACAGAATCTGTAGTTCAGCAAGAGGCATTTAGCCTTTTACTTTTTGTTTTTTTTAGGCTTTTAAAAAAATTTTGTATTATACTTTAAGTTCAAGGGTACATGTGCACAACGTGCAGGTTTGTTACATATGTATACATGTGACATGTTGGTGTGCTGCACCCATTAAGTCGTTATTTACATTCAGTATATCTCCTAATGCTACCCCTCTCCTCCCCCTCCACCCCATGACAGACCCCGGTGTGTGATGTTCCCCTTCCTGTGTCCAAGTGTTCTCATTGTTCAGTTCCCACCTATGAGTGAGAACATGTGGTGTTTGGTTTTCTGCTCTTGCAATAGTTTGCTGAGAATAATGGTTTCCAGCTGCATCCACATCCCTACAAAGAACATGAACTCATCCTTTTTTATGGCTGCATAGTATTCCATGGTGTATATGTGCCACATTTTCTTAATTCAGTCTGTCATTGACAGACATTTGGGTTGGTTCCATGTCTTTTCTATTGTGAATAGTGCCACAATAAACATATGTGTGCATATGTCTTTATAGCAGCATGATTTATAATCCTTTGGCTATATACCCAGTAATGGGATGGCTGGGTCAAATGGTATTTCTAGTTCTAGATCCTTGAGGAATCGCCACACTGTCTTCCACAATGGTTGAACTAGTTTACAGTTCTGCCAACAGTGTAAAAGTATTCCTATTTCTCCACACCCTTTCCAGCACCTGTTGTTTCCTGACTTTTTAATCATCGCCATTCTAACTGGTGTGAGATGGTATCTCATTGTGGTTTTGATTTCCATTTCTCTGATGGCGAGTGATGATGAGCATTTTTTCATGTGTCTGTTGGCTGCATAAATGTCTTCTTTTGAGAAGTTCATATCCTTCGCCTACTTTTTGATGTGGTTTTTTTTTCTTGTAAATTTGTTTGAGTTCTTTGTAGGTTCTGGATATTAGCACTTTGTCAGATGAGTAGATTGCAAAAATTTTCTACCATTCTGTAGGTTGCCTGTTCACTCTGATGGTAGTTTCTTTTGTTGTGCAGAAGCTCTTTAGTTTAATTAGATCCCATTTGTCAATTTTGGCTCTTGTTACCAACTAAACGTACTCCTACCTTATGATCCAGCAATCGTCCTCTTTGGTATTTACTCAGATGAGTTGAAAACTCATGCTAACACAAAAACCGGCACACAGCTTTATCTATAGTTGCCAAAACTTGGAAGAAACAAGATGTTCTTTAGTAGGAGAATGGATAAACTGTGGTACATCTGACAGTAGATTGAGCTCTAAAAAGAAACTTGCTATCAAACCATGAAAAGATATAAAGGAGTCTTAAATGTATATTGCTAAGTGAAATAATCCAAAACTGTATGATTCCAACTACTCTATGACATTCTAGAAAAGGTGAAATTACAGGGATAGTAATACGATTGTCAGTTCTCATGGACTGGTCAAAAAGAGAAAACATAGGCAGAAACTGGAGGATGTTTAGGGCAGTAAAATTATTCTGTATGATACTGCAGTGAATATATGTCATTACAAGGTTGTCCAAACCCACAGAATGTACAACATCAAGAGTAAACCCTAATGTATACTATGGACTCTGAGTGGTAGTGATATGTCATTGTAAGTTCATCAATTGTAATAAATGTATCACTGTGTTAAGGGATGTCAATAATGAAGAGGATTGTCATGTGTAGGTATGAGGGGCATATGGAAACTTCATACTTTCTGCTCAATTTTTCTGGGAACACAAACTTTCTTTTTAAAAATCAAATAAATAATCGAAAAGAAAAAATGCATTGCTGCTTCTTTGTATGTTTATCATGAATATCATTTTACTTTAAGAAATGCAAATAATTTTTAAAAAGGCTAAATACAGAGAAAAAAATTTTAAGCACAGATTCTTACATCTTGCTTCTGAGCTAAGATTCTAATAGGAATGGCACTTAAATGAGAAATAGATACCTAGTCATTTTCAAACTCTTCAAATTAGCACCTTTATCCAATTATAGGCCTGCAAGGTAATCTGTTCCAAAAAGAAACACAGTATAAATAGTCAACATGAGTTCAACAGACTAAAACATGTGTGTCCCAAATTGCTGGATTTAGGTCATTATAGTTTTCCAGGCAGCTAATTTTCCCCTTTGAAGTGCTCACAGAAGGTCAGAAACAGTTTAAGCATCAAAGCTTTATGAATTAAACAGTTTCCTCGTGAACAGAGGAAGGCGGCTTTGCCTGCAGAAACACTATTGTGAAGATCTCTGGCTAACCTTCAACTAGGATGCATTCCACAATGGGGAGATCAATAGCCCACAGTCACCCAGAACAGATTTCAAGACTTTTAATACAACTGACCCTTTACACATAAAATGCTCACATCTTTAACTCGGAATGCTGCTGATTCCAACTATTTCATTTCCGCTTACTGATTACTTGGAGGAAAACATGGTGGTAGAAGAGATGAAGATAAGTGTGAATGAAAACAAGCCCCAGGCAATTTTCTCAAATAACTACACATATACACTGCAAAATCCTATGAAGTCTATTACGTATATTCTTTTCCACACAGTTGATTGACCACAATACATTCCTTTTCTCCCTCATGATAAATATGTTTTATCATAGCACAGAATGCCTCCAATGTGAGCCTTGCTTCTGCTCCTTGCTAGACCTAGAGTATCCTGCAGTGTTCATTAAACACACCTGGTTGTGTCCATCTTATGAAAGAATGGATTGAAAGCCAATGTTTTAGTGTTTTACTTGGTTAAATATCTGTATCTCCTGTCAACTGGTGATATTTCATAGTGGAGTAAAAAATAAAACAATTTAAAGTGGATTAAGTATCTTCACGTGAATTTTATTTTATTTTATTTTTTGTTTCACATATAACTTGGAGTCCACAATTAATAACTTTCCTAGTTTCTGTTCTGGTTCTAAGCATTTTTTCTTGCTCTTCAGATTGCCACTTTGCCATTTTTTTCTTTCAATGAAATTCTTTCTTCTTGAATCAACCTTTTTTCTTAGACACATCTTGAAGACCTACCTCAGAAGGCAGTCGTCTGAGTGGAAAGGCCATGGGCTTTGGCTTGGGACACAGATGGTTTCTGTATGGGCTGTGTACTTTCTGGGCATTCATGGGTCTCAGTCTTCTGTCTCTAAAGTGGTGTGTTGTGAGGATTGTATCGTGTGAAAAGCATTATATTGTTCAATGGGCGTTATCTTTACTATTGTACAGTTTAAACCTTATCAGATGCCTTAATCTACTTCTCCAAATCTCTAGTAAATGTTTCCCCAACTATAACTTGATTACCTCCACTGTTGCATTATCCCTGCATGCAGCTCAGATTATTAAAAAATATCATTTTGATAGAACTAAAATGTGCCTTCTACAAGCTTATGACAATTGTTTCCACGTTTTCTCTTTGAAGGACAGAAAAAAAGTCTATTTTTTTTCATTTAGTGATATTTTGTAAGTATCAAATATATATATAATATATGAAAGATGTGATAGATAGATACTGCAGAGAGCTTCCATATACCCCACATGAGTTCCTCCTGTTGAACTAATAGACTAATATTGATATGTTAACTAAAGTTCATATTGTATTCAGATGATAAATATTTTTTTCCTGATGACATTTTCCTACCCCAGGAACCTATCCTGGAAAAAGATCACTGGGAAACCATATTAGGTACCACATCACATTTTGGCATCATGCCCCTCCTCAGTTTTCCCTGGGCTGTGATCATTTCTCAGACATTCCTTGTTTTGGATGACATTAACCACTTTGAGAAGTACTAGTCAAACATTTTATAGAATGGCCATCAGTATGGGTTTATCTGATAACTTTTTCACAGTTAGAGTGGAGTTATATGCTTTTGGGGAGGAAGACTAAAGAGGTAAGGTGACATTTTTATCATACCATATGAAAGATCCATGCTATCAACATGACTTATAATAGTTGATGTGGACTTTGGTCACGTGGCTGAGATTTTCCAAGTTTTTCTAAGGTAAATTACTTTTTTCTATCTTTTGATGTGTGCTCTTTGGAAAAAATGTTGGATGTGCAGCCCACAATTAAGGGATAGGAAGATACATACCACATACTTGAGGGGCCAATAGCTACAGAATTTATTTGGAATTTACTGCACTAGAGATTTGTCTCTTCATCCCCATTTATTTTTTTAATCATGTAAATGTCTGTGTCTTCCTTTGTTTTGATTCTGACCTCACTATATTTGGCAGCTATTTCTTTTACTCTGTGGCTTGTGGGAACTCCTTTCTAGTTACATTTACCATGAGTAATTCTTCTATGCTTTTATTTTTTCCAGTTGGCTTCAGAGAAGAGCATGAAATTAAAAATACCTTTAATTCATCATTCTTAACCATACATTCCTGCAATTTATTTTATGTTTAGTCACAGGTCCATCCCAGGAGGAACTATTATTAATGCTTGAAATGTTTTTCTGAACTGCATACACACCTTATTTCAAAAACAACTTACAATTTGCATAACATTCTATACATCTTTTCTGTATAAGCAATATATCTGGGACAATTTTTGATACCATGAATATATACATTAATCTCATGTCTAAATCATTTGCCTAACATTTCATTGTATTGATTTGACGTATCTTTTATTGTCAAGGCCTTTAGATAGCCTCCAAGATTTTTTCATTATAAACATGTAAACAAATCTTGTGTTTTTTAAAATCAAGATTAATTTATAGGTGGAGAAGGGTATACATATTTTAATATTTGGTTGCTTGAAATAGAAGTGTACTGACACACCCACCATTAGTAAAAGTAAATATCAGTTACCTGACACTTCACCCATTACAGTGTGAAATTATTATAGGAATCATTATAGAAAATAATACATGCTGCTATTTTTTTAGCATTTGTATTATTACTAATTATGTTGTACATTCTTCTTACATGTCTTTGGCTACTTGTATTTTTTTCTGTTGTGAAATATCTATTTAGACTCTTGGCCATTTTACTTTTATATATCTTGACAGGAAACATTTATAGATTATTTTTCCTTCTCTTGTACATATTCATACATTTTGTTCTATAATAATTGAACTTTATTTGTGATCTTTTAACATTAAAATCTTTTTATTTTTTAGGATTTGTAATTGACCTATAATATGTGCATATTTGACAATCTTCCCTGTTAAGTTTCTGGGTTTCACATCATAATTAGAAAGTCTTTCTTCGTTTTAGAATTATATAATGTTTTCTAAATTACTTATTAAGATTTATTCATCTCTTCTAGAATTTATTTTGTTATAAGGAACAAGCATGATGATTATTCTATTTATTCTGTTTTTACCTAATACTTTTACTAATTTTATTTTACCAGTAATTTCTACTATAAATTCCTGACTGAGGAGATTGACCTAAAATTTCTTGTCATTGGTCACTGAGCAGCTTTGCCCTTCACAGAATAGAACCACATTCATAAATCGTGGCATGCAAAATAACTTTATAACACAAAATATACAATTCACACTGAAGTTAGGACATGTATGCATACATTTTTTCTGCATTAAAAAAATCACCAAATACTTATAATCCAAAGGCATAGAAAAATAAATAATAAAAATATTAGTAGAAAAAGAACTAATCTGCCTCTGTCCATGTTGGACTTAGTGCAAGCACACAAAAGATTATAGCCATAGGGAATTAAAGAATCATTTATGAGACAAAAAAAATGGATACCATTCATAACCTAAAACTACAAATACACCTTCCTCTAAAATGTCCATGGGATACAATATCATCTGATTTTACTAATACATTACACTGCAGATAACTTCAATAAATTATAAAAGGTAAAAATGGTATAAGTCAATATTCAGATCACAATAAAACAAAAATTAAAATAAAAACAAAATTGGAAAAGGAAGTAAATCAATTGCAGAATGGGGGAAAATATTTGCAAACTATGATCTGACAGGGGACTGATATTAGGAATTTACAAGGAACTCAAACAACTCAACAACAACAAAAAATCCCTCAAATAACCTCACTGATATGTAAGCAAAAACCATGAACAGATATTTTTCAAAAGAAAACATGCGAATGGCCAAAAAGCATATGAAAAAGTGCTCAACATAATTAATCATCAGAGAAGTGCAAATTAAAACCACATTAAAATATTATCCTACACCAGTCAAAAAGGCTATTACTAAAAAGTAAAAATCAACAGGTGTTGGCAAGGATACAGAGAAAAGGTAACACTTATATATTGTTGGTGGGAATCTGAGTTAGTACAACCTCTATCAAAGACAGTATGGAGATTACTCAAATAACTACAAATAGAGTTACCATTCCATTCAGCAATAAAATACCACTACTGGGTATCTGCCCAAAGGAAAAGAAGTAATTATATCAAAAAGATATTTGTATTCTCATGTTCATCACAGTACTATTCACAACAGTAAAGGTTTGAAATCAATCAAAGTGTCTATCAACAGTTGAATGGATAAGGAAATTATGGTATATATGCACAACGGAATACTATTCAGGCATAGAAAAGAATAAAATCATATATTTTGCCACAACATGGATGGAATTGGGGGGGCATAAACTTAAGTGAAACAACTCAGAAACAGAAAGTCAAATGCTGCGTGTTATCATTTATAATTAGAAAGTAAATAAAGTGTACACATGGACATAGAGTGTGGAATAATAAGACACTGAAGACTTGAAAGGGTGTCAGGACATGGGGGCAAAAGGGAGAAGTTGCTTAATGGGTAGGGCCTACATTCAGGTGATTATTACACTTAAAGCCCAGATTTCACTGCCATGCAATATATCCATATTACAAAAATGGACTTCTACCTATTAAATTTACACAAATAAAAAATATTAAATTCTCAAATTTTTTGATAAATTGGAAATAAAAATCAAAATTAAAGACTATTTGAAACCATAATAAAACACTAAAATATACAAATATATAGCAAATCCAAAAGCACTCAGAAGAAATTTCATAATCATTGAAGTGTGCATTTCTAGACAAGGAAGCAAAGCAAACAAAGTATTAAGGAGGTGTTAGCCTCCTCCTGAACACTGCCAAGGTTCACGTTTCTGCAAGAGTCTAATTGGCCTAGCTTGGGTAAGATGCTCACCCACACAAGTGTCTCTGCCAGGTAAGATAATTTTCTATGATTGACTCAGTTCAATTTAAATGCCTACTACTCTGATTAGGATGCATGCATGAGCACTTTTATCTTCATTATCATTAGGCCCACAATGAAAAGGAAGAGCATATGTTTTGAAGAGAAAAAGAGATTCTGTCACCAGGAGTAAAAATACCACATAAGTAAAAGTAATACATGCTTTTAAAATTATATTCCCTTAGGTGCCTAGTATTAATATTAGCCCTCATAGAGTTAATTTTTGAGCACTTTTATGTCACAGAAACCCCGAGAACATATGTTCACATGCACAAACACTGTGTATCGCTTAGAATGGGTTAAAGTTATATCATAGTAATCTGTAAATTAAAAACCACAGTGGCCTCAAACAACAAGGGTTATTTCTCACACACAGCACAAGTACATCACATGTTTATGTGTAGGTTAAGGTGTTTGTTCACGCCATCCTCATCAGGAAACAGGTTGGTATAGCACCTACTATTCAGAATCCAGCCAATAGCCACGGCAGAAAGAGAGAGCAGGAAACCACCAGCTGTTTAAGTTTTGTCCACAAATGACACATTTCACTTTCGCTTACATTTCTCTGGCCAAGTCAAGTCACATGGCCACACTCAATCTCAAGAGGTTTGAGGATTGAAAATATGCTTCTATAATATGTCTAGCACAAACACAGAGTATTTCTAGGGCACTGGAACTATTCTACATGATACTATAATGGTGGATACAAGTCAATATACATTTGTCAAAAAAAAAAAAAAAAAAACGTAGAATGTACACATCCAGGAGTGGACCCGAATATAAACTATAGACTTTGGGTGATAATAACTTGTAAAAAATAGGCTCATAGATTATAATGAATGTACCACTTAGGTACAGGATGTTGACAGTGGGAGAGATTGTGCAGGCGTGAGAGAAGATATATGGAAACCCTCTGTACTTTTTCCTCAGTTTGTAAACCTGAAATGGGTCTAAAAATAAAATCTATAAAGACTACAGTCAATAAAATTGTACTGTATTAGGGATGTTTCTTAAATAAGTAGATTTTAGCTGCTCTTATTGCAAAATGTATGTGAGATAATAGATATGTTCATCCATTTCCCTATAGTAACCATTTTATAATCTGTATTTCATAACATCATGTCGTAGACCTCAAATAGACACGAAAAAAATTATTTTTAAAAATTCGAGAATAAAGTATATTTAAAAACATCAGAAAATATTTAGAAAATTAACAAAGACACAGTCTCGGTGAGGAACTAACAAAGATCTAACATTTATGTCAACAGAATCCAAGAAAGAGAGGGAAGCATACAGATGAAGAATATTAGAAGCAATAAAAACTTCCAAAATGTGATGAAAAACAAGAACTTACAGATTCAAGTAACCAAGTGAATCCTAAACAGGATAAGCCTAAGAAAGTATATGGCCAGACATATTATAATCAAATTTCACAAACCTAAAATAAGGAAAATACTTAAAAACAGCTAGAGAAAAATAACACCTTACCTATAGGAAACAACAATTCACACAAGGCAGATTACTCATCAGGACTCAGACCAGAAAAAAGTGGCACAAAATTTTTTCAACTTTAATAAAACCAAGACAGTTGATACAGAATTTTAAACCTCTAAAACTATCCTTTAGAAATATGACTAAAATAAATATTTTCACAGATTAAAAAAATATGAGGTAAACTAAAAGTATTTATCAGCAGCAGACTTTTTCTGAGAGAATAAATTAAACCAAATTTTTCTGGCAGAAAAAAATAATAAAGGAAAAATTGGAACATCAGTAATCAAGAAAAAAACAGTGGAAAAAAGATCAATGTATATATTAAGAAAGATTAAGGAAACACATGCCCATACACTGTCCACTGATTTTTCCTAATATACACAAATTAGGAAATACAAAATATATTTCCTAATATATAAAAGTATATATAATAAATATTGCTCCCTAAAATATACAGATTATTCATCTCTTCTTTAGTGTTTTAAATTTTGTTCAAAGGTTGAAAGCAAAAAGCCATAATATTGGTGGTTTTATAAAATGTATATAAAAGTAATATTTAAGATGTTTACATTGTAAAGAGATGTGGAGAAAAAAAACTAAAGCTTTCTATATTACACATGAAGGGGTGAAATGTTTCTAAAAATAGACATTTTAAGTATGGATTTTGTAATCCTAGGTACAGAAAAATCAAAACAGAATACTAAAATATGTTGAAGCAACCCAGAGGTAGTCAGGAAAGAAAAAGAGAAAAGAAAAACAGGTAAACAAATTAAAAACAAATAATATCATAATAGATTTAAATTCTAGCCTATCTATAATTACATTAAATGTAAATGATCATGTCACAAGAATTAAAAGATGAAGATTTTCAAACTTGTTACCCAAAAAAGATCCAACTATATGCAATCTATAAGAAACTTACTTCCAAAGTAAACAACATTTTACATGTAAAAGGATGAAGAAAGATATATCATACAGACTCCAATTATACTAAATAGGCAAAAACTGGAAACATTCCCTTTAAAAACCGGCACAAGACAAGGGTGCCATCTCTCACCACACTTATTCAACATAGTATTAGAAGTTCTGGCCAGGGCAATCAAGCAAAGGAGATAAATAAACGGTATTCAAATAAGAAAAGAGGAAGTCAAATCGTCTCTCTTTGCAGATGACATGATTGTTTATTTAGAAAACCCCATTGTCTCAGTCCAAAATCTCCTTAAGTTGATAAGCAATTTCAGCAAAGTCTCAGGGTACAAAATCAATGTGCAAAAATCACAAGCATTTCTATACACCAATAATAGACAGAGAGCCAAATCATGAGTGAACTCCCATTCACAATTGCTACAAAGAGAATAAAATACCTAGGAATACAGCTTACAAGGGATGTGCAGCACCTCTTCAAGGAGAACCACAAACGACTGCTCAAGGAAATAAGAGAGGACACAAATAAATGGAAAAACATTCCATGCTTATGGATAGGAAGAATCAATATCCTGATTATAGATTCAATGCTATCCCCATCAAGCTACCATTGACTTTCTTCACAAAATTAGAACAAACTACGTTAAATTTCATATGGAACCAAAAAAGAGCCCACATAGCCAAGACAATCCTAAGCAAAAGGAACAAAGCAGAAGGCATCACAGGACCTGACTTCAAAAAATACTACAAGGCTACAGTAACCAAAACAGCATGGTACTGGTCCAACTGAACCGAACAGAGACCTCAGAAATAACACCACACGTCTATAACCGCCTGATCTTTGACAAACCTGACAAAAACAAACAATGGGGAAAGGATTCCCTATTTAATAAATGGTGTTGGGAAAACTGGCTAGCCATATGCAGAAAACTGCAACTGGACCTCTTCCTTATGCCTTATACAAAGTTAATCCAAAATGGATTAAAGACTTAAACGTAAGACCTAAAGCCATAAAATCCCTAGAAGAAAACTTTGGCAATACTAATCAGGACATAGGCATGAGCAAATACTTCATGGCTAAAACATGAAAAGCAATGGCAACAAAAGCAAAAATTGACAAATGGGATCCAATTAAACTGAAGAGCTTCTGCACAGCAAAAGAAGCTATCATCAGACTAAACAGTCTACCTACAGAATGGGAGAAAATTTTTGCAATCTATCCATCTGACAAAGGGCTAATATCCAGAATCTACAAATAACTTAAACAAATTTCAAGAAAAGAACACACAACAACCCCATCAAAAAGTGGGCAAAGGATATGAACAGACACTTCTCAAAAGAAGCTACTTACGCATCCAACAAACATATGAAAAAAAAGCTTATTATCACTAGTCATTAGAGAAATGCAAATCAAAACCACAATGATATACCATCTCATGTCAGTTAGAATGTGATCATTAAAAAGTCAGGAAACAACAGATGCTGGAGAGGATGTGGAGAAATAGGAATGTTTTTTTTACACTGTTGGTGGGAGTGTAAATTAGTTCAACTATTGTGGAAGACAGTGTGGAGATTCCTCAAGGATATAGAACCAGAAATACCATTTGACCCAGCAATCCCATTACTGGGTATATACCCAAAAGATTATAAATCATTCTATTATAAAGACACATGCACACGTATGTTTATTGTGGCACTATTCACAATAGCAAAGACTTGGAACCAACCCAAATGTCCATCAGTGATGTGATAGACTGGATAAACAAAATGTGGCACATATACACCATGAAATACTATGCAGTCATTAAAAATGATAAGTTCATGTCCTTATTTCTAGAATAAGCAGCTCTCTGAACTCAGTAGTAAGAAAACAATCAAATTAGAAAACAGGCAAAAGACTTAAAAAGATATTTTATCATGGAAGATATAAGGACAGCAATTAATTATATGAATAGATCTCAATATTTTTAGTCATTAGGGAAGTGCAAAGTAAAGTCATGAGGAGATACTACTGCTCACATATTAGGCTGGCTAGAATAACATACTGGTAATGTTGTATCACATGCTGGTGAGAAGGCAGAGAAAATGCATCTGTCATACATTGCCAAGTGGGAAGGTTAAATGGCATAGCCACTGTGGAACACTGCTTAGTAGTTTTCTTATAAAATTAAATGTACACTTCTCACATGGCCCAGCAATTCCCTGGGTATTCACTGGAGAAATGAAAACTTATGTTCACACAGGAACCCACACATCAATGTTCTTAGCAACTTTATTTTGTAATATCCCCAAGCTGGAAACAACCCAAATATCTTCCCCAAGGCAAAGTTGGCTGAATAATGACCCCAGAGGATATTAGATACTAAACTCTGGAATCTGTAAATGTCACCTTATGTGGGGAAAAAAAGGGTTTGTGTGTACACATGATTAACTTAAGAATCTTGAGCTGGGGGATTATCCTGGATTACCCAGGTGGATCTTAAACAAGATCACACTTCATAATAATGAGGTGCTAGAGGTAGATTGGACAGATTAGACATAAGAGGAGACGGTGATGTGAAGACAAAGGCAGAAATTGAATTGATGTATCCACAAGTTAACAAATGCCTGCAGCTTCCAGAAGTGGGAAGAAGCAAGGGATAGATTCTCCACCGGAATGTCCAGAGCGAGCACAGCACCATATCTCGGCCAACACCTTGACTTCTGCCCACTGGCACTGATTTTGGACTGCTGGCATCTAGAACTGTGAGAGAATGCATTTCTGTAGTTTTAAATCATAACATTTCTGGTAATTTCTTATAGCAGCCACAGGTAAGTAATACACTGGATGAATAAATAAACTGTGGCACATCTATTCAATGGAATATTATTCAGCAATCAAAAGGAACAAACAATCGAAATGCACAATACATTGGATGAATCTCAACGACATTATGCGTAGTGAAAGAAGTCATTCTCAAAATATTACATGCTGTATTACTCCATTTTTTAAGCTTTCTGTAAATGGCCAAACTATGATGATGAAAAACACAACCATTGTTGCCAGTAGTTAGAGTTATGTGAAATGTGTGATACAAAGTTGTAGTATGAGGGAAGTTTTGGGGGATGATATTATAACAGCTTCATACCCTAATTTTAGTGGTGGTTACACAAATCTATACATTTGAGAAAATTTCATGGAAGTGTTCACCAAGAAAATGGCATGAAATCTGACAAAATTTAAGTAAGTTTTTTAGTCAATTTCTGGTTTTGATAGTTATTCTCTTTTGTGAGATGTTATCACTGAAGGAAGCTGAGTGAAGGGTACTTGGCATTTCTTTGTACTATTTTTGAAGCTTCAATGAAAGTCTAAAATTATTTCAAAATAAAATACAAACTAGCAATCATAGCTAATGTTTACGAAGGCTTTTGATATGCAGGTATTATTAAGTCTACAAATTTATTTAATCTTTATAACATAAAGGGATAAGATAGTGTGTGCTTCTAATCCTAGCTACATGGGAAACTGGAGTGGGAGGATTAATTGAGATCAGGAGTTTAAGGCTGCAATGAGCTATGATCATATCACTGCACTTCAGCCTGGGAAAGAGAATGAGATACTGTCTTTTTAAAAAAATTAAAAATAAAAAACAACTATTGTTTTGCCCATTTTCAGAAATGGGATTACAGAGAATTTATATAACTTTCTCACAGTTAAAATGCTGGGAAGTGTTAGAACCAGATATGAAACTCAGACAGTCTGACTTCAGAGCCCATCCTCATAACCCCTATTCTCGCTATGCTAGGATAGTCATTGTGGCCAAAATGGTAACAGCAAAATCAACAACAGCAAATGGAGGCAAACTGTGTGCCCATCAATGAGAGACCCATGAATTATCAAACATACAATACATAATTACTGGTTAAAAAACAAAGAAGGTGGTAAGATATGGGAATAATTCCAAGACATATAGTGAAAAAAGTGAGATACATAATAGTCTGTATAATAGGCAATCATTCGTATGGAAGAAAAGACAGCAGAGAGAAGGAAACAACAAAAAATATTTGTATATATTGATGAGTGTGTACGTGCATGTGTGTACATGTGCATATACATGCTGTGCTGCGACCATGTTGCATATAAGAAATTGTCGAAATTTGGTTCATAATGGGAACTTCTGGGGAAGTAGAACAGAGCCTGTGTAGTGACAAGGGCTTATAGCAGATGTTGCTAATTGAAACATGATATTCATTTTCCCTTTTCCTTTGAATTAGAGAACCCTGGGCTTTAGCTGAACATGTAGCTACCCAACTAAAGCGTCTTTTGCAGGCAGAAATGGCCATGTGATCAAGTTTGGAGGAACTGGAGGGATTGGCAAGTGATGAGTGTGACTTTGGACCACCTCCTTGAAGATGAAGCTGCTTCCTGGAACTTCTTTCCCACTTCCCACAGGCTGGAGAGTGGACACCCAGGCTTTAGTCACAACCACCATGATGACCCTATGGGGGAGGTGACAGGGAGAGAAGATGGACCTCTTGGAGAGGAGTAGCCACATCTCCAGCTATGAACTGCTGACATAAGTACTATTTAGAGAGAGAAAAATAAACTATCCTGTGTAAGTCAGCCCATATTTGAGTGTCTTTGTATAACAGTTTAGCCTGTATTACAATTAGTACAAATAATTATTATTGTGTCCTCTTTGTTTATTCATTCAACATATATATAAATATTAACAGAGCTTAGATTTCAGTAATAAGTCAACATGAAATAAATAAAAAATTGCAACTTGGTTATGAACTCTGAGGGGGATGAACATGGTACAGTGGAAGCCCATAACAGTTTTGAGCAGTCTTGCTGTTGGAGAATGTTGCATTGAGAAAGAAGTGGTTGGCCGGGTGCGGTGGCTCACGCCTGTAATCTCAGCACTTTGGGAGGCGAAGGTGGGCAGATCACGAGGCCAGGAGTTCAAGACCTGCCTGGCCAACATGGTGAAACCCCATCTCTACAAAAATTAGCTGGGCATGGTGGTGTGTGACTGTAATCCCAGCTACTCAGGAGGCTGAGGAAGGAGAATCGCTTGAACCCAAGAGGCGGAGATTGCAGTGAGGTGAGATTGCACCACTGTACTCCAGCCTGGGTGACAGAGTGAGGCTCTGTCTCAAAAAAAAAAAAAAAAAAAAGAGGGGGGTGACCTGAGACTTGAGGAGTGGGAAGAAACTTCTGGGACCAAAGGAGAAGCAAAGAGTACTCCAGGCCATACGATATATAAAAAGGTCCCAAGAAAAGGAAAGCAGGCTTAGTAGAAGGATGGAAAGAAAGGGAGTCTCCATGGGGGAATAGTCGATATTGAAAAAGGAGAATAGTATACAGGAAAATCCATACAGAATCTTAGAAATCATGTTATGAAATTTTATCTTTACACAAGAGAAGCTCTTGAAGTGTTTTTAAGTAATCAATTTTATATATTTAAAATATCCTGTTTGCATTGTTGAAGGTGGTTTGGAACAGTGAATGCAGGTAAATACATGAGGAGGTATTTTCATGGACTGGACAAGCATAGGTGGACTAGAGCCTCTGTGGTGGACATGGAGAACATAATATGGATTCAGACAGGGGTCTCAACAATGAATCAGTGGGAAGTTAGGGAAGCAGTAGCATTGCTGGTGACTCCTAGGTGTATGGCCTGGGCAACCAGTTGGGAAACACAGAAGAAAAGAAGTCCGAGTGAGGGACTGATGGGAAATAAGACCAGGCATTCAGCTTTGAATATGTTAATGTTAAGGTTCCTTTGAGCCTAATTTAGTATCGACTGGACTTTTTAATACAGAGCTTATGTTATATTCATATAATTCAACCGTGAATCGCAACGACTATCTTGTCCTCTAAATGTTGTACTGTGAAAATCTTTTGTCTCATTTTACATTTAAATACATTGAAGGCTTTCAAACTTCTTTAGTATCCCCAGGTTATTTGATAGAGTGATATTTAAATTTGAAAAGTTGCTCTCGACATATTTGGTATTTGATTAAACATACAAGTGTAAAACACTAATAGTTGTTATTGGATAGAGGGATGAGAATATACTACAAAATGGAGTCTGTGATCTATTTTTCAGCTGTCAAAGGAGCTTACACGTAGGAAGGGGAGGATGGGGTAAGAAAAAATACTTACATAAATTAAGACAGTCAACGAAGAGCAGGCAGGTGGAGCAGAGTGGAGCAGCCTGAGGTGTGCAATAGTAGTTAAGTTCAGAATTATAAATTGGAGCACTAGTGCTGATTGGAAACCATGTCCAAGATGGACCAATTAAAGTTGGAAACATTCACAATAACCCTCAGATCCAAGTTCTTAAGAGAAAACCTGTGTCTACTTTACTGTTTTACCTACCAAACACAGAATACTGAGAGTCTTTTGCACAGAACTGATGATCAGAAATGGTTTATTATTAATTATTTAACTTATTTATTAATATTCCCTACTTAAGCATACATCAACACATATAGATATACAATGGGCATGTTGATCTTGTCAGGAGAAAAATCTTCATAGTAAATTAAGTATATTTCAAATAGTCACCAAAATGTATTTTAAATTATCGATTTACAAATCTGCTGGATCTGTTATGGATTGAATCATGTTCTCCCAAGAAGATATTTTGAAATCCTAACCTTCAGAACCCTCAGAATTTGACCTTATTTGAAAGTAAGTTTACAAAGGTAATGAAGTTAAAATGAGATCCTTAGGATGGGCTCTAATCCAATGATTATCGTCTTTATATAAAGAGAAAATGTGGACACAGAAACAGACGTGCATAGAAAGAAGATGATATGAAGACATATCAGGAGAAGATGGTCATGAGAGACTGGATTGATGTATCTGCAAGCCAAAGAATGCCAAGAATTACTGGCAAACATTAGAATCTAGTACAATTGAAAGAAAGATTCTATCCTAGAAATGCCAAAGAAAGCACAACCCTGCTGACACTTAGGTTTTTGACTTTCAGCTTCCAGAACCAAGACAATAAACTATTATTTTAAACCATCTAGTTTGCAGTGCAGTATTTTGTAATGGCAGCCCCAAGAAACTACAATCTTTCTTTCTCTTTGTTTCCTTCTCTTTCTTTTTCTTTTCTTCCTTTTTTCTTTCTTTCTTTTCCTTCCTTCCCTTCCTTCCCTCCCTCCCTCCCTCCTTCCTTCCTCTCCCCCTCCCTCCCTTCCTTCCTCCCTTTCTTCTCCTTCTTTTTCTCATCTATTTATCTGTCTATGTATCTTTCTCATTTCTTGTTCTTTATTTGAGGATATACATTAAATATCAGTTATGTTGTTTTATTTTCCAATTTTGTCACATAGGAATTAATGCAAGGAAACCACATATATTCTTTAAAACATACGGGAAGAAACTCACAGGCACACACATACTACTGCACATAATTTTTTAAATGACATGAATAACACCTTTGGAGAGTTGTAGCTCTCTCTGTTTGCCTCCCTGAATTTGCAGCCATAGTGGCTAAAACACTGCTTTAAACTCCATCTTTACTGACCTCCTGGATGAGGATCCCCTCTGGAATGTGAAGATCAGAAATCCCACTGTGATAATGTCACTCTTCAGCTTGTTGAAAATCACTGTAAAATGCACTTGTAGTAAGGCATTGTGACAGCAAGACACATGCCCCGGAGTGGCCCACAGCCTAAATGATAGATTCTGGAAAGTAGCCCAAGTGGAGCGTGTGAGGAGTGGAATATTTGCACTTAGATGAAGAAACTCACTGCTTGCTACAATATTCACAGTTTTTATTCTTGCAAATATAGATCCACTGCATTATTTTCCAAGTACTCACATGTTTTTATTCACAGAAAATGGTAGGTAGGTTAAAAAACAAAAACAGAGAAAGTCACACATTATTGCTAAACATCTGTAAAAACTACAGTGAAACAAGAGTATTTTTTCTTTAAGCAAACACATTATACAAAAGTAAGAATTTATGAAGTAGAATTACTGAGGGTTCAAGGCAAAGGGAGATAAGTATGATGAATATTTTTATGAACACAAAGCCATGATGGACCCAAAATAGGTTAGTAAGAGTCAACTCAGTCACATGAAAAAAATAATTTAGTTCATCTCATTTTGGTGTTTGTTTTGTAAAAGAGAAAGATGCAAACATTATATCATTTCATCACCTTTTTTTGCATTGATATAGAGAACTCAATTCATTATTACAATAGACTAAAACAGTGTGTGTGTTTACATCTCTGACTTCCCCATTTCATTGTCTTTGCCTTATCAATATCAACCCATATTTAAATTAATTGTGTGTGTGTGTCACTCAAACCAAAATGCTGCATGAATACAATGATGAGCAGATCAAGGATTTGGTACAATTGCTCAAGATGCAGCTATATATACACACACACACACACACACATACATACACACACAGATATATATATACACACATGTAGATATATAGAGATATATACATATATATACACACATACATATATATACATACGTGTATGTGTGTTTGTGTGTATGTGTGTGTGTGTGTGTCACAGAATCTCCCTAAAGTCGTAAGTGCCATAAGGGATACCTACCCATGCAAATTCAGAGGCGGCATAAATTATTGCTGACAGGGAAGGAGTCAGGGAAGGCATTTGACCTGGGCCTTGAAAGACAGGTGGGGTTTGTTCACACGAAGATGAAGGAAAGGGCACAGGAGGCATAAGCATAAGGGATAAAGCTCAGGACATTTACGGGAGACAGAAGGAATTCAATTTGGCTGGAGCATAGGGCATAGAAGAGCCAGGGGACTGGGGTTAGATATTCAAATCATGATTACTATATTCAGTACCAAGAAGGTTTTGAAATTTCAGAAGCCTCAGAATGGCCTGGTCAGAACATTTTTCCAGGACAATGACTCTAATAGTATATCAGAAAGATTATAGGGGGCCGAAGGCGCAGAAAAAACAAGAGAATACTACTACAATAGTCATGGTGAATGGTAAAGGGATTTTGACTTTAGTAGTGTCAGTGTGATGTGGTTCCTTAACCATTATAATCTGTGTAGGAGGAATTTGCAACAGCATTTAACTAAAAGTCCTACAAATTCTGGGTAATTGGTCATGACGAAGCATGGATAAGCTTTACAGGGTCTTACTGGCAGATATTTTCACTGTTTTCTTGATTTTCATATCCATAGGCATAAATTACATTGCAATTACATGACGGCTTCATAAAGGAGGTGTTTTGTTGGCTTTGTTCATTTCTGTGTTTCCAGTCTGGTGAATAGCACTGAGTGAATTGTAGATTCAGTGTATCTTCTGCTTGATGGGATTGCCATAGTCTCAAACTTGAATAGTTAAAAACTGAAATTGTTAAGTGGTCCTTAACAATGTCAAAACAATGACCCAGGAGGAGTTACTAAAATAATCTGTGTAGTCTGGAGCCAACGAGGATTTAATTACTCATACATCCCTTACTCCCACTTCTTATAGCTGTGAATGATTTCAATATATGTTTAAGGAATTAATAAACCACAATGAAATAAGATTAAGATAAGTACCCAGGTCAAAATCTCTGTTATTTAAATGACTCTATCTGTTCCTCATCAATTCAATATTAATTTCTAATGTCTTTCTCAGGTATAATATGCTGTAAATATATGAAACAACAACACTAATACTACTGTGTATTAAACACTACAAATAATAATAACCACTATTAATTAAGTGCTTGAAAAGGGAGAGACCCTCCTCTGAGTATTTGATAAATATCCATGTCATTTAATCCACACAATAACTCCATTGCTTATATATGTATGTATGGTTTTGTGCATATGTGTTTGTACACATTCACACACATATAACCATATATGTGTGAGACCATTTATGTCTTTATTAGTCCATTTTCACTCTGCTGATAAAGACATACCCAAAGCTGGGTAATTTATAAAGAAGAAAAGGTTTAATGGGCTCACAGTTCCACATGGCTGGGGAGGCCTCAGACTCATGGTGGAAGGTGAAAGTCACATCTTACATGGCAGCAGGCAAGAGATAATGAGAGCCAAGTAAAAGGAGGAACCCCTTATAAAATTATCAGATCTGGTGAGACTTACTAACCACCACGAGAACAGTATGGGGGGAATCATCCCCATGATTCAGTTATCTCCCACTGGGTCCCTCTCACAACACGTGGGAATTATGGGAGCTACAATTCAAGATGAGATTTGGTTAGGGACACAGCCAAACCATATCAATGTCTTACACATATGTGGTTATCTATATTTATATCTATACCTATATCTACATCTATATCTATCTATACACGTAGGGTTATATATAGGGTTCTATTTTAAGAGTGAGAAAACTGACCTTTAAAGGTGGCAATTAACTTTCTCAAATAAGTGGTCTGTATTAGAACTGGAACTCTTTCTCAAAATCCATCCAGGAGAAGAATCTACCATCAACTCAATTGAGCCAGTCAGAAAAGGATGCAATACATTTTGTCTGTTATCTTTGAAGAGACTTCAAGTTGTGTTATTTGGAGTGCAGATCCCTCAGCACTTAGCAATGCCAAAATTCTGAGGTATGTGATTCACCCTGAAAGAAGATTTCCAGGCAGTGCCAAACAACTTTAATGCTTTTTTTCACGTTAATGCTGAGATTACTATAAGGAACCCTAGTGATTCTGAGGAAGGCTGGTGATTGCACAAGCAGGTTATTCAGCTGCACCTGCTCCTGATCTTCCCCTGTGAGCGGTGGAGCATGCCCACCTCCAGGCTCTCAACCCCATCTTTCTACCTGGCTTCTGGGGGACCCCAGCTGTCTCTCCAGGAGGTCTCTTTTTTTGTTTTGACTTTTCAGTTCTCTCCTTACCTTGCTGGAAATCCACTCCAGCTAGGTGTTTGACCAGCATTCTCATGAAAGTCGGTAAATGTTTGGAAGTATCAGAAAAAGTTGGTTTAAAATGTAATCCCTTTGTTAAGGGATATAAAGGGCTTTGAGTCAAATAAAATTGGGAAGTGTGTAATTCAATTCTCCCTTAGAGATTTATGAGTCAATGAGACACAAACTGAGAAATTCTCTAGTGAAGGAATCTGTTTAATTTTGTTTAAAGAGTTCTCCAAAGTCATGCAACCCTTTGTTCAGGAACACTTCCTTGCTAATCTGCGGCTAAGGACACACCTTAGAAATGCTGTTGAAGTGATGTCCAATGTGCCTCCCAGGTCCTGAGGACATTGCACCTACTGACAAAAACCACAGTGAGCTTTTGCATTTATTCATGGAGGGCTGACAATTGTTTGTTCAGAGGAGCTGATGAGACTTTTTATCTTTTTCTAGGAGTAGAAGGGAAGTTACATTAGAAAATACCAGATGAATGATTTAGATGTATGTTCAATGAAAGTTTTAGAAGAGACAGAGAACATCATAAAGGCAGCAAAATGGTAGGTTAAACGTATCAGTAAAGCTCTGCCCAATTCCTAGATTCTGTGGTAGGTCCCAGCTTACTGAACCAACTTTAGTTATATCAGGTATAAGTATTTATGCCTCCTAAATCCCTATTTATCAGCACCTTTCAAAGGACAGGAAGAGAAGATCTACTCCTCTGATCTCTTTTACACCATGTCTCCTCCTCTTTCCCCTCTTTATTTTTTAAAAAATGTGTAGTAAATTCATTTTGGGCTTTCCAATATGAAACTAGATTAGGTGTAGTATCTACTATATGCAAAACTTTTATTGAAGACGTAAAAGAGTCAATCATAAATCTATACTTAGCCATGAATTTCTTTAAGATTTTGATGTATTTCCTGTTAATGTTTAGTTATTTTTAATTGAACAATAACTTATGTCCAAATGTATATTTTTAACTAATGATAGAAATATAAATTTTATGTTATTAACAATTCCACATAAAACTCCTAACAATGACATATTATTTAATTTTATGTCTATGCTATGGTATGCATTATTAAGTCTTTAAAGTAGGAATATAGTTGTTGCAACGTTTTATCATTGTAAGCAATGTGTGAATGAGCATCTTTATGTCAGAAAATGTTGCTCTCATTTTGTTTATTTATTTATTTATTATTTATTTTGCTCAGGTTCCTAGACAGATTAAATCAGAGATATTAAATCAAACTATATTAAGCATCTCAATGAATTGTAGCATATTTACTCATTAAAAGCCACATGCCAAAGTTGATGGGCACATAAAATGTAGAATTTTTCTTAATGATTAAAATGTCTTTGCTAATAAACCTCAATCCAATGAGAAGAGTTAAAAAATAACAGATTCTAGTTCAATCTGAGCAAATGCAGTCCCATGTAAAAATTTTAAAAGCCCCATATACCCTCAGTTATTTAGGTACAATGTCCAGTTTCTTAGATTTTCTATCCTTTCCCTTGCTCTCTACAAAATTGTTGGAATCTGGCATATATGGCCTTCTGGTGTGCAGAATTTAAAAGTGAGGTCAAATTAAGCCCTGTGGAGCCTCACTGCCCCTGCATGACTGGTCTGGCCCCCTGCTTAGCCTGGACACCATGAGGACATTTGGCCCACTTAGCTTTTCAGAACCACAAGCCTCCACCCACTAGTGATGCTCCAGCTTCAGCCATTTGGCTCTGGACACAAAATCTATGTGACCTCCTTCCCAGGATCCTCAGCCTCTGAGGGGCCACCTGCGAGCTTGGTGGCCTTTTCTCATGACCTTGCTGGAATACACAGACACCTCTGGATACTGTGTTGTGAGCATCATAGACAGGCTTCAAGGAAACCTGGACCATTCTCCTAAGCTCAGCTACCATTCTGTTCTTTTCCACTACCTCCTTCCAACATTTCTACATTATGTAGGAAGTGGCTATGTATGGACTATCACCTTTAAAAAGTGCCATCTTTGGCTGGGCGCAGTGGCTCAGGCCTGTAATCCCAGCACTCTGGGAGGCCGAGATGGGCGGATCACGAGGTCAGGAGATCGAGACCATCCTGGCTAACACGGTGAAACCCCGTCTCTACTAAAAAAATACAAAAAACTAGCCAGGCATGGTGGCGGGGAGTGCCTGTAGTCCCAGCCTCGGGAGGCTGAGGCAGGAGAATGGCATAAACCCAGTCAGAGCTTGCAGTGAGGCTGAAATCTGGCCACTGCACTTCAGCCTGGGGCAAGTGAACTCGTCTCAAAAAAAAAAAAAAGCCATTTTTCTCTATAGTGCTCCTATAAAAATGTGTCCTATACATATTAATACATGTTGAATTCAAGTGCTATCCTTTCTCCTTGCATACAATGAAGTTTTGGAGAGAAATAGCATCTTTCTATTTTTTCCCTTATTTGACTCACGATCCCCTAGCTCAGATATGATGGAGGATTTTCATTTCCTTTGCTATATCTTTTATTCTTCTACTCTTAGTGCACAGGAATACTCTATGACCAAGTCTGTCAGGTTGCCCTTTGTTCAAGGTGAAGACAATAGAACATCTTTTTTTTTTTTTTTCCTTTTGACTAAGTCAGTTTTTGGAGTACACTGTTTTGTTATGGAGACAAAAATCCCATGTTCCCATGTTGGATGGCAAAGAATGAACGTGAATGCTTTCTTTCTCTTCTCATTCCTGTTGTAACAATTCTAATCCTCTTTCACTACCAGGCTGACAGATAGCTTGAACTGATTAGGGAAAAGCGAAAGTACACAAACCTGCATGAAAGCAAAACTCAGTAAAATGTTGGAACATATTACCATCATTACAGTCAACCTCTCAAGTGCTCTGTAGGAATGCTCATGGCTCCCTGAGCTCCTAGCTTATTTTGCCAGTCCATGTTTCAGATGTTTTATGCTTCGTGTGCAGACGACAGATGCTTCCTGCCTCTGAGTTTTTGCTGACACCAATTCTTCCGCTTAAAATACCCTTCCCTCCTATGTTCAGCACTGCTTTCGCCTGTCCACTTAGTATTTCATCCATGAGTTCTTTTCAGGTGGCTCTGGTTGCACTAGCCATTTATTCTACTTGTTTAACTGTACTTAATACTCTGATGTAATACTTAACTGCACTTATTTTTAATGAGTTGTTCTTCCCCTAGAAGCCTCTTGACATCAGAGACCATCTGTTATTCCTCTATGCATCTACAATGCATTAAAACGGGTTCACTAAATATTTGCTAAATGAATTAATAAAACAAGTACAGATTGTGACAGAAGAGGAATCCTAAGTGGTAGAAATCTGTAACATCTTTCTGCATTTTGACATTTTGGGGCAATGTCCTGAGCAGCCCCCAGATGATACCCATCATAGGAAAAAAAGGGCAACAAAGAGTATTCATACTGCCAAGTACCTACACGCAAACAATTCCTCAGGCCAAGCATGCTCATGTCTGGGGTACATGAACTTGCCTGAACCATTTCAGTCCATCTCTAATGGAAATCTAATGGAAATCATAAATTACCAAAACAGGTCCACAGGTGCTGAAATTTACTACTGTGTTGACTGCTGGCAAGGTCTGAAACTGAAGAACAATGCACCATGTGCTACAAAAATGAAATATTTATTACATTCCTATTCTCCCTCAAGCTTTTTTTTTAAAGGCTTTTTCTTGGTGGCAAAAATAACAAAGCACCAGAGTTTCAAGACAAACCAATTTGCACAGACATTTTAAGAAATTTTGTTAAATAATTCCCTTTAATGGTTCAAAGCTTTTTAGCACAGACACAACTTCATGAATTCTAAATAAACCTTAAAGCCAAAGTGAAAAGGGTAGAAATGTTCTATCTCAGAAGTTAATCTGCACTTACCTCATAATCAGATACTATATACAGTTGCTTTAGCCTCACCTGTTCTTAACCTCTCAGAACCAAATTAGTCATTGAGGAACTGAATGTACTTGGTTATAGGGCTGCCTTAATGAACATAAGAGGAGCCAATGTCCTGAACTAGTGCATAAAGAAGGAAATATCATGTAGCTTGGAACAAGGTCATGGAGAAGGCCCTAAGTAAAAACACTGAAAGACAAGATGTTGGAACACATAATTGCAGAGCATAGGTGGCAGAGAGTTCACAGGAGCATCGAAGCTTCATTTCAGGATGCCTTTCTCCACTGCAGGAGTCCAGCCATCCATCATCCATCACCAGCGGAAACTGGTGTTGTCTTCTTGGCTGAAAACAGATTAAGAAAGGTCTTCCCAAAATGTAGGATGTAGACATCGCAGCTGTAAAAATGATTTAAAATGATATGCCAATAAGAAATTCAATAAATGATAAATCACCAAGTAAATGGCAATTCTCCCTTGAAAGATCTGTGTGTCTTTCTGGTTATCTCAAGAAGAAAAGTCAAGTTCAAGGCTCCTCTTCTAAACACTCGATTCTTACCCTTTTTTAAACAAATGGAGACCACAGGCTCAGAGCCTCAGGCATGCCGTAACATGTAGTTCACATATAGAAACTTTGCTTTGATTTCACAGCATTTTTGTAGCTCTCTAGTTTATTTCTAATGGTAGTAGTTGTTTTCCATTTCACTTACCACACAAACTTTTAAAAATACATTTAAATATGGTAAAAAAAATGACTCTATATTCTACATTCATGCAAACTGTTAAGTAAATAAGAATATAGGTGGTACTGATAGAGCAAAATCATGATTGTACATTGGGGAAAACTGGCTTAGTGGATACATCTGTGTCTACTCTCAAGTAAAGGGCAACAGGCTGCCTCAGAAAGAGCCAGGTAACTGCCTGCAACCTACAAACTGGGAAACACAGCTGGCCAGGTTCTAATTTCCTGAACTGGGCCAGGATGGGAGACGTAATCAGATCCACGACTTACACCTTAGACCCAAACTCTCAGTTGAGGGTCAGGCTCTTCTAAAGGGCTCAGTTAGCCCTACTGTGAACTGGACCTCAGTGAAATTAGTCACAAGCAACAGATGGAAACCACATGGAACGAGAAAGAATAATAACAGTGAGGGTTGGGATGCTGATGGCCCTTTTTACCCCATTAGTTTATATAAAACCCTTTCTTAGGATTTTTATAAGTATTCTTCTAAATTATTATTATTAATCTCATTTACTTTATTGCCAACACTAATGTACATATATTGGTAAGACAAAGCAGTAAAACTAAAGAAAAATTACTAGGTAGCAAAGTTTTCCCCTGATAGGACATAGAAGATAAGAAAGAATGACTAATAGACGTGTCATCTAACCTTAGAAAATCAACATTCCTTTTTTTTTTTTTTTTTTTTTTTTGAGATGGAGTCCTGCTCTGTCACTTAGGTTGGAGTGCAGTGGTACAATCTGCAACTTCCACCTCCTGGCTTCGAGAGATCTCCTGCCTCAGCCTCCTGAGTAGCTGGGACTACAGGTGTGCACCACCACGCCTGGCTAATTTTTGTATTTTTAGTAGAGATGGGGTTTTACCATGTTGGCCAGGTTGGTCTCAAACTCCTGGCCTCAAGTGATCCACCAGCCTCGGCCTCCCAAAGTGCAGGGATTACAGGCATAAGCCACTCCACCCAGCCTAACATTACTCTTATACCTTCATGGACCCGCAGATTGTGGAGGAGGAAGTTCTGGAAAGTTAGATACTTGCCCACTGAAACTAATACTACGGTAAAAAACAGAAAGGTACAGGTGGAATTTTTTATATTCTGTCCACATGATATCCCACAAGTAAATGTGGTTATGGAATTCCTTTTTCAAAGCAATGGTCAATATCAAAAATGACTTTGAGCTCTGAAAAAATTCAAGATTAAAATGAGGATAATGCCAACATTTTTTAGATAATATATTGCCTAAACATTAGACATTACTAATACATTATTTAATGCTAGAAAAAGAAAAATATCCAGGGAAAATTAAGCTTGACCATTTGCAATAAATAAAATAATCTAAAATGGACATATAAACCCTTGAAAAGATAATCTTCAATGGGAAAATAAACTCTTCTATATACAGAAGACTACCTAAATGACTTGAGGTAGCAGATATGAGTGGAAGAATATTCCCACAATATATTCATCCTACAAACTTCAGTTTGACTATGGGATTGACTTGTAAATACCAGTGAAAAAAATTTGAGAAATGCAGAAAAATTTTCCAATATTCAAGGATGAGTTTATGACCATAGATTAGAGAAGCCAACTGACAGACTCTGGGACTCTTTGCTATGTCAAAATAATGACAGTCATCTGATGCTGTGTCTTTTTTATTGACACAAAGGAGGGGTCTCTGAAAGCCTTTACATTAAATGCAGTCTTCTCAACAATGCCTTTCTGTATCACATTCTTTTGTCATACCCTCCCACACTAATTCTGTCCTTGGTTATGTATCTTGTGCCAATAGAATAGAAGCAAATTTCATATAAACAGAGTCTTCAAAAGTACTTCTGCATCTCTACTCCTCTTTGTCTTCTGCAATTGTCACGCAGACAAATCTAGTCTTTTTTCTTTTTTTTTTTTTTGAGATAGAGTTTTGCTTTTGTTGCCCAGGCTGGAGTGCAATGGCACAATCTCAGCTCAATGCAACCTCTGCCTCCCAGGTTCAAGTGACTCTGCCTCAGCATCCCGAGCAGCTGGGACCATAGGCATGCACCACCACACCCAGCTAATCTTGTATTTTTTTTTAGTAGAGACAGGGTTTCTCCATGTTGGTCAGGCTGTTCTCGATCTCTTGTCCTCAGGTGATCTGCCTGCCTCAGCCTCCCAAAGTGCTGGGGTTACAGGCATAAGCCACTGCGCCTGGCCCAAATCTAGTCTATTTTGATGAAAGGATGTGTTAGACAAGTGGAGAATTCTGAATCATTGCAGTTGAGGCCAATGTAAGTTAGCTATCTCTGACATCTAGCTGACCGTGGACAAACTGAGCTCAAATGAGTACCTTCCAGATTACTAGAACTATCCAGCTTACCTGCAGACTCATGCGAAGTAATAAATGGTTGTTGTTTTAAGCCAATAAGATTCTGTGTGGTTTGTTACAGCATTACTGTGCCAACAGATAGGAAATACAAATGCCAACAGCATTATTTTGTTCATAATGATCTAAAATATGATTTTGTAAATTCTAAAGATTCTAGAACAATGAAAGTTTACAGTGAAGAGGTGTTTACAACACATAATCTCGTTATTAAACAGATTCATTTACAATACCCAACCCCACAAACCATGACTTCCATTTTTAGGGATAACATTGTCATTCCTCTAATTTGTTCTAAGCTGTCCTTAAGAACTTCAAAGCCTCAAGTTCTATTGACTCTCATTTCAGTATCCTTGTTGTTCAGTTCCTTTTCTTTAAACTAACTGCTTTCAGATCCTAAACATCTCATTTCTGGTCTCCGTAAATAACCTCCAAATTGTAATCACTGAAACATTAGTCATTACTAATACGTTATTTAATGGTAGAAGAACAAAAATCTTAAGGATTACACACATTAACCCTTGTAAAGATAATCTTTAATGGGAAAAGAAATTTTATATACAGAAGAACTCCTACATTTTCACCTCAATGTTACATTGAAATTTATCCTACATTATAGAATAGCTTTTATACTATAACAATATTGTCATGATAATTCTATATGCAAAAAACATGAATGAGTCCCCATTTTTCTACAGGATTTAGACACATTTTGAAACAACCTGCATTTCTAGAATTCTCTTCTCAAGACTTATACCCAAATCCAGAACTGTGATACTATCAAATAAAGCAAAACTGTAGAGGAGCCAATGATAGTTTAGAGTCATCTGTCTCTCTGTATTCACTATCCGAACCATTTTTTACCCGCATATTACCACCCAGTCTGCCATACCTCCCGTTATTAGTCCATTTTCATGCTGCTGATAGACATACCCAAGACTGGGTAATTTATAGAGAAAAAAAAAGTATAATGGTCTTACAG
This sequence comes from Papio anubis, assembly GCF_008728515.1. NCBI lineage: Eukaryota > Metazoa > Chordata > Mammalia > Primates > Cercopithecidae > Papio > Papio anubis. Next base: position 91,641,908 of record NC_044982.1, read on the forward strand.
TTCCATGTGGCTGGGGAGGCCTCACAGTCATGGCAGAAGGCAAGGAGGAACAAGTCACATCTTACATGGATGGTGACAGGCAAAAAGAGAGCTTGTGCAGGGAAACTCCCATTTTTGAAACCATCAGATCTTGTGAGACCCATTCACTATCAGGATAACAGCACAAGAAAGACCCACCCCCATGAGTCAATCATCTCCCCCTGGGTCCCTCCCACAACATATGGGAATTATGAGAGCTACAAGATGAGATTTGGATTGGGACACAGAGCCACACCATATTACCTCCTCCACCCAGGTGTTCTCATTAGCATTTGTCTCAACCCTCAGGATACCTAGGTGATCCTGCTGCTTCTAATCTTACTCTAAATTCTATCTATTTATAGGACTATGCTCGAGCTATCATGTTGTACAGATACAAAGGGCTACACTTACACTATGTTGCACAGTAGTGTCCCCTGAAATTGTTTAATGATGGTGGTACTGAAATTCCCACTCTACTATGAAGTTTGTTTACATTCTTAACATTTTCAAGGAATTGTCATCTACACACTATTGCATATGTTTGACTTCATGTTTATGATGTCACTTAACAAATATCCTTTCTGATAGTAATGTTTTTCGCATCTCCCTGGTTCCTGCTTCCTCATTAGTTCTTTTAGGCCACCACTCTCCCATCACCCTTGTCCAAAACGTTTTCAAATCAGTGAAAATATGTAATGCTTGAATTCGTTATTGAAAATGCAATTACTTATTGTATTGTGTTTATTTTCTAGAAGAGAAAGAGGTTTTAGTGTATCAAAAATTACTTCTCATTATGAGAGCTTTGGTGTGTAATAACAAGGTAGAAAACATACTATAGGGGATACCTGATAGTAGTTATGAAGGGACACTTGACTCTTTGCACACTTGGATCAGAGAAGCATGCTCTTGACCAAATGGAAGATATGGAGACAGCACCACCCCCACTGAGAGATAAGACTCCCATGGGGGATGGTCTAATTACAAAATGGGCTGATTAACTTTGAGTTCCCTTGCAATGAAATGCAGTCGGTAAAAGCACCGCACTGTCTTCTCCCATAATATTTCCCTCCTTTTGGGGATCCAGGATCCAGTATAAAATGGCACACTTAATTCTGGGGTTCTGTCCTTGCCTTCAGCTCTTTATTTGCTGCTTATTTGGCCCCAGAAATGCATGCTTTCCTGGCCCTCTTCCTCCAAGGCCTCCACCCTGAAGCCAGTGATCCAATTAAGAAACTGGCAAATGAAAAATCTTGCAAATGCCGAATCTTCTGTCTGTACTTATATGTGTTGTGTGTGTGTGTGGCATTTATATATAAAAGAGCTCTGATTAATTGGCTTAGAAAAATAAGCACTTAAATATTTTGTCACAAAAATAGAAACTTTAATGCCTTTTGTTCACGTGACTTTAGTCATCTTTTGGAAATAAAGACACTTTTAAAGATTATTGGTAAAATAAAATGTCTTGAAAATGTAGATATTTGGTCTAAATTAAGGTCAGATATCAGATTTGCTAAATGCTTTAAGGTCAAATTATTTCTTTGACTTTTGAAAATTGTTTGATTTACCCACTTTGGAGCATTAGATTATAGATAAGCCTGGAGACATATGGAGAGCCATCCCCGCTAGATATGCTAAAAGGACTCAGACCTTATCTCTATTTCTGCCTGATGTCCTAGGCTCCACCCCTAGTACATAATTAAAATCACTTATCAGGTTTTTCACTAAAAATAAAAGTTGCTAAGAGTTAACATTGTAACATGTAATTGAGACCACTGGAGAAACAGTTTTACAAACAAGGTGTGTAGGAAATGTGTTTTTGGTAGAAGATTATAAGAAGGCATAGGAATATGGTTTTTCTTAAAGGGAATGTAATTTTATCTAGTTCCGAGGGTTTTAAAGATTGTCTTAACCTAAAAGGGTAATGGAACAAAACTGAAGGCTTAAGCAAAGTAAAAAGGATTTGTAAAGGATTGATCTTTTAAAACAATTCTATGGGTATAAACAAATTGGCTAAAATTTAAAAGAAATTATTTAGCTTTTTTCTGTAGGTTAAAATATTAAAATGATACTGTTGTAAGCCCAGAATCTGGGCCCATGTGTCTGAAAAACAGGGTTTTCTTAGAAAATTGACCTGCTGTTTGATGGAAAATAGTAAAGAGTTCTAAAAAGTGTATGAAAATCTTATGGTCAAATTAATTAAAACTGGACAGAAATACAAAATTTTATTTAAAATACTAGCTTTAACGTTAAAGATGCACTAACGAAAACATGAAATTTGTTTTTCTCTTTTGAAGATGATTTTTATATAACGTTAAGAGATAATGAAAGGGTTTTGCTTTCTCTCCCTTGGGTAAATGGCAGGGAAAAAAAGGAGGAGAGAGAAAAGACAAATTTAATCAGCTTCATGCTATCGTTATTGGATCTTGTTTGGAAAGCTAAATCTCCTCTAGTAGAATACAGGTTTTCTTTTTTAAAATTTTTTTAGAGTTATCACTTTGGCCAAATGAATGACTTATGGTGACCCAGGATTCTATTTTGTGATATCAAGTATTTTAAACCTTTGATATTTGACAAACTTTCCAAAATCAAATTATAAAGCATGTCTCTTTCTAGACTAATCTTTTAGATATTAGGTTCTCTAAAGTCCAAAAATGATATGGCTTATTTTGTATAGAAATCATACAGAAAGCACTGTCAGATATGAAATGGTATTTAGCTTTCTTTGTGTAAATGTGTTATAGGCATGTGCTCTGAAATTAAGTAAAACTCCTATAATTCTAATATGACTTAGTATATGTTACGTGTAATAATTATAACTATTATGTTAAATGACTGTGTGCCACAGAGGTAACAAATTTACTTGTAAACCATGTCTTTAACTGTGGCCTAAAAGTGTTTCTGTCATCCACAGACAATTGTTGTCTCATTTTCATTCTCTTTAAAAGATGGTTTTATAATCAGCTATAAAATTTAACAGGTGCTCTTAAATGCAGGATTCTGACTAATAACTCTGGAGATTGTGATGTTAGAATAGAAGAAAAACTTTCAAATAGAAGAGTGAATGGTGTTTGGTTTTCTTTGGACTGTATTTGTATAAATATTATACTATTAGTATGTGTTCCAAAATTTATGGGAAATTTCTATAATTATGATATGATTTAATGCACATTATTAATAATAATTGTTATATACAATTGTTGTATGCCACAGAAGTAATCAAAATTCCTAGTTAATTGTAGCTTTAATAGGGGCTATTGACTTGTCATCCACAGACATTAGTCTTGTTTGATCCTTTTCAAAAGGCAGTTTATAATCAGATATAGGACTCTAAGTGCAGGTCTCAGATAACTTTAAAAATTGTGCTATTTGAATAGAGGAAAAAAGGAAACTTCTAGGACTCTCATGGAGAGCTGATGTGTTAAACATTGCTAATCCTTCTGTTTTCAGAGTCAAGATAACTTATTTCTTTAAAGCTATTTGCAACTTTAACAAGTGAGTATAATACACTCCTGTGAACAAAATTTGGAGCATATTTGTTCCTCTCTACCTGATTTCTCCAGAATTTGGAAACTATTTGTCAATATTATCAATTTATGGCAGTGCAGTTAATTGCATAAGTGTAATAAGAATCTGTTTTCTTTTGTAACAGGATACAATTGGAGAAACTGGTTATTTTTACCAAGGCTTTGACTGGAATGGCATGCTTCCTTTAAAGAGTCAAAGTTGACTTATAGAGCCAATTAAAGCCCATTGGGGCATCTGGCCTCATACTTTGTCCACATAGAGTACCTGTGCAAGGTACCTGTACAGGAACCTGTACGAGGTTCCTGACCTGTGGTAAGTAAAGAATGTCACTTTCTAACAGGCCCAGGAACCCCAACTTATCTTGGGACCTCAAGAGGAAAGGAATTTGCCCAGTTCATACGTATTTGAGGGTACAGACCCATGGCTGGGCTTGGCTTTTAATAAGTCTTGTCTGAGATTCTTCATGGAATAGAGTCCTATCAAAGTCAATTTAAAAAGCCTAAGTAAAAAGTAATTATTCTTGCCACACTTTATGCAAATAATCAGGTCAAATACAGTAAGACTAGTTTGTTTTGTAAACAAATCAGTTTTATCATGATTTGTTTTTAATAAAAATGGGGACTGGAGAGAGACAAAAATATGCTTCAAAAGAAAAACTATAGCACACTGTCGTTAACTGTTCTTAAGGTTTTTCTGCAGTTTAGACTAAATTCTAAATTTGTTATGGGTTAGAAGTCTCCAAAGTAATGTTTTCAAATCTTTGCTTTTAAAATTGGGAATTGTACTCCTCATCCTAGGACTCGTTATTTACCTTATAGCATGCTGTTTACTTAAATATCATACTGAAACATAAATGAAAGTACTAATATTTTTTACCACACAAGCCTTGCAAGCCCAGCCAAGCCTGCATAAATGCACTCAGACAATTGCAAAGCGGTTCCACTCTTGTCTCCTTGGGGTTCAGTCTCATTCCCACTATGTCCCCTGTCAGCAGGAAAAATCCAGAGTGATCAACAGCCTTTTCCCATCTTCATAGCCTACACCTAAAGATTAAGGTGTTATAAAACCCAAAGGGAGGGATTGAAAGCGCATTTGCAAAATTATGATTGAGACAGTGAGAGATCTAACTTAATCGACTCCATCTTGCTTCTAACCTCCAAATTGTCTTTGTTCATTCCTGGGCATAGGCTGTACTAACTTCGGGAGAAACACAGTTTAAAGTTTAAACAAAAACGGTAACAGCCCTTTCCCAAAGCAGACCTCCTTCTTGCCTGGGGACTAGATTGCCTTTGTAGGACTAACATTAGCCACAAGATTAGAAATTATAGTTCATGAATCACGAAGCTGGAGGCTACAAGATTCTGACCCTCCTTAAACTGCTTCTAAGATCAGTGCTTGGGATATTTGGCAGAGTCTGCGCTTGATGGATCAGCTGGCACTTCCCAGGTCAATAAACTGGCTCATCTGATCTTGTGGCCCCCATCCAGGAAGTGACTCAGCACAAGAAGACAGCTTTGACTCCCTATGATTTCATCCCTGACCAATCAGCATTCCTGGCTCACTGGCTTCCCTCCACCCACCACGTTATCCTTAAAAACTCTGCTCCACTAATGCTTGGGGAGACTGATTAGAGTATTTAAAAAACTCTGGTCTCTCACAAAAAAAAAAAAAAAAAAAAGAGAAAAGAAAATAAAATTGAGGTTGCAAAGAATAAGTGACCTCTGGATATTTTTGTTCACTTCTAGTTCCTTATCATGTTTATTAAGATGTTATTTTATATATAACTATAGCATTACGAAACTAGATATTTCCTCAGAAAAATATTTAGTGTGAACTTAAGCGATACTTCTGAAGCAGTGGAATTTTGGTTTCTTTCACTATATTTGATATACTAAGATGAACATTTTCTCCATATTTACAGAAGTAATCTGGTTTGCACTGAAACTACATTCTCAAAAAAAACAGAATATAAAATGAATTTTTTAAAGAAATAAAATTTAAAGAAATAAAATATTTTCAAGTTTCTATTTAAGGAATCTATTTCCAAATCCATTTACGAAGTGAATATTTTTTCCAAAAATATTTAAAATATTGCTATATAAATTATAACTTGAAGCAACTAATCATCTTCTAATTTAGCTTAAAGAAAAAAATACAGGAATAGAAAACAGGTGTGTATGTGTGTGTGTGTGCGTGTGTGTGTGTGTGTGTGAGATTTTTGGAAGGTTGCCCAAGAGACTGATTTTTTTTTTCACCTGACTCAGAGTACTGATATAGAACCAATATACTCTGGATGACTGGTCGCCACTTAGTACAAAAGAGAGTTCAGTGGCTTCTTGCAGTGCCAGAAGTGCCAGTACTTGTCACATTGTGGACAAAGGCCAAAACAGCTCATCTCAATTGGGAAAAAGTATGCTGCTCATGACTTCTACGATGAGATGGAAAGAGAAGAATGGAATATATGTCCAATGATTTTAGCTTTTTAAGAGGTTACCTAAGGGACTGACTTGTCTCACGTCACTTAGGGCACTGATGAGGAGCTGTCATCGTTTGAATACCTGGGGACTGCGAAGAACAAAGCAGAGCTTGGCATATAGTTCTGGAGGATCTGCAGTACCACAGACAGACACAAGAGAGAGCAAGAGCCCACAAGCTCCTAAAAAAGACACCAGCAAATCTCTCTAATATGGAAATTACATGCACAAGATCAGAGAAAATGTATTTCCATAACATGTTTGAGAGGCCCTCGGAATCTCTAGCCATGCTGATTGATGAAGGTATTCCCCTGTATGAAATCAAGATCCAACTCAAGAGGCGTTGACCAAAAAGGACACTGTGTAGCAACATAAAAGCATATAAAAACAAAAAGCGCTCTGGTAAAGGTAAATATAGAGATAAATACAGAATTCTATAATATTGTAATAGTGTTGCATAGAACACTTTTAATTCAACTAAAAAATGTAATCAATATAAGCATAAGAATAACTACAACTGTAAAACAATGTTAATGAATACAAAATATTTTTTAAAATGTAATTTGTAACATCAGTAACAACAAGTATGTTGGGAGGAGATATGAAAGAGTAGTTTTGTATATAATTGTAGTTAAGTTGTTCTCATTTTAAATCAGTCTGTAAAAACTGGAAGTATTAGTTGTTTTTTCAAATAAAAAAATTACAACAAAAAATAAGGCACATGAAGAAACAGGAGAATATGACGCAAAGGAACAAACTAAATCTCTAGGAACTGACTCTAAAGAAATTGATATTTACAAACTATCTAAAAAAGAATTCAAAGTAATTGCTTTACAGAAGCTCAGTGTGCTACAAGAGAATGCCAGATAGACAACTAAATGAAATCAGAAAAACCACAAGTGAGCAAAATAAGAATATGTACAGAGATAGAATCTACATGAGAAAAAGAGAAGTAATTTTAGAGTTGGAAAATACAATAGGTGAATTGAAAAATTCACTACAGCAGATCAACAGCAGATTTCACAAAGCAAAAAAAAAAAAAATAGTCAGTAAACTGTAACACAGGTCATTTGAAATTATCAAGTCAGAATAATAAAAAGAAAAAAAAGAATAAAGAAAAGTAAAGAAAGATTAATTGGTGTACCAGCACCCACAAGCAGATCAATATACACATTATGTGAGTGTCTGAAAGAGAAGAGAGAAAGATTAGAGCAGAGAGTTTATTTGAAGAAACAGTGGCCAAAATTATCTGAAATTTGAGGAAGAAAACAGACCACATTAAATTCAAGAAGCTCAAATAACTTTAACTAAGAAAAACCCAAATAGGTACAAAACAAGACACATTATAATCAGACTGACAAAAGTGAAAGGAGAGGCTTGAAACTAGTAAGAGAAAAGCAAGGCATCACATAAAAGGAGCTGCCATAAGATTATCAGTAGATTTTTTAGCAGAAACTTTAGAGGCGGAAGGGAGTGGGATGATACATTCAAAAGGCAAAAGTAAATAAAAATTGCTCTCAAACATAAACACTGTATCTGGCAAAGCTATCTTTCATAAACCAAAAAGAAATAAAGACCTTCCCAGATGAACAAAAGCAGAGGGAGTTCTTCACCACCAGACCTATATAAGAACTACCAAAGACAGTCCTTTGCATTGAACAAAAGGGACACTATGTAGTAACATAAAAGCATATAAAAACATAAAGCTGTTTGGTAAAGGCAAATATAGAGATAAATACAGAATTCTATAATATTGTAATGGTGTTGCATAGAGCACTTTTAGTTCAAGTAAAAAATGTAAGCAATATAAGCATAACTAAAACTGTAAAACAATGTTAATGAATACAAAATAGTTTTAAAAATGTAATTTGTAACATCAGTAACAATAAGTATGTTGGGAGGAGATAGGAAAGAGTAGTTTTGTATATAATTGTAGTAAGTCATTCTCGTTTTAAAATAGATTGCTACAATTCTAGATATTGCATGTGATCCACATGATAACTACAAAGAAGATACTTATAGAAGATGAACAAAATCAATTGAGAAAGAAATCAAAGCATGACACTACAAAAGATCAATGAACCCAAGGGAAGACAGCAAGAGAGAACAAAAGGGACCAAACCAATACCATACATACAGAAGACAATTAACAAAATGGCAATAATAATTCAGTAATTACTTTATAAATGGGTTAAACTTATCAATCAAAAGACACAGTGTGGCTAAATAAATTAAAAAACATCAAGATCCACTTTAAATAAAAAGACATGCATAGGCTGAAAACAAGAAGATGGAAGATTTTCCATGCAAATTTTAATCAAAAGACAGGAGAGTTGACAATACTTACATCAGACAGAATAGGCCTTAAGTCAAAAACTATCACAAGAGACAAAGAAGTGCAATATGGTTATAAAGGTTTAATTCACCAGGAAGACATAACAGTTGTAACTATATATGCACCTAATAGCAGAGCACTCATATATATGAAGCAAACCCTGACAGAAATGAAGAGAGAGATGTAAAGAGCAACATTATAATTGTAGGAGATTTGAATACCCTATTTTCAATAAGAGATAGGCCAACCAGAGAGATTAACAAGAAAATAGAGGACTTGAACAACACTATGGATAAACTGGGCCAACAGACATATGTAGAACATTAAACCTGAAGTTTGCAGAGGAAGGAGATAATAAAGAATAGAGCGGAAATAAACTCAATAAATAATAAAAAAATTAAAAATCCATAACATAAAGTATGTTATTTGAAAAGATTAACAGAACTGGCAGATTTTTAGCTGGACTACAAGTAGAGACCCAATTAACAAAAGTTAGAAATAAAAGAGGAAACATTACAACCAATGCCAAAGAAAGAAAAGGGATCATAAAAGACTATTATGAACAATAACATGCTAAAAAATTGAATAACTTAGAAGAAATGTATACATGTCTAGAAACATACAATCAACCAAGACTGAATCATGATGAGATAAAAAATCTATAACTAATGAGGAGATTGAAGGAGTAATTGATCAGTAATAATAAAAAACATTCTCCCAACAAAGGAAAGCACAGGACCAAATGGCATCACTCTATTAAGCAAAGTTGAGGATACAAGTCAACATTCAAAAATCAGTGACATTTCCATACAATCACAATGAATAATCTGAAAAGAAAATAATATTCATTTATAATAGTATCAAAAAGAATAAAACAATACTTAGGAAAAAATATAACCTAGAAGGTGAAACACCTGTACATTTTAACTACAAAATATTGCTTAAAGAATGTAAAGACGATATAAGTAAACAGAAAGACATCTTGTTTTCATGTATTGGAAGACTTCATATTCTTAAAATGCTCATAGTACCCAAAGTCATCTACAGATTCAATGCAATCTCTGTGAAAATCCCAATGACATTTTTGCAGAAATATAAAAGAATATGACTACAAATAGCCAAAACAATCTTGAGAAAATTAAAAAAAAACCTGGAGCCCTCATATTTCCTAATTTCAAAACATATCACACAGCTACTAGGATCAATACAGTATGGTAATGGCATAAAGATAGACCAATGGGTCTATGAAACAAAATAGAAAAAAATCCTTTTAAAAAACTGTTACATTTATAATGAAATGATCTTTGACAAACTGCTAAGGCTTTGCAATGGAGAATAGTCTGTTCAACAAATAGTGATAGGAAAGTTAATGTATATTTGTAATGCTTGAATTTGTTATTGAAAATGCAATTACTTATTGTGGCTGTTTTCAAGAAGAAAATTGAGTTTATAAAGGATAAGTCAATTCTAGATATTTTTGTTCCTTCCTAGTTTCTTAATGTGTTTATTGATTAATAAGTTATTTTAAATATAACTATAGGACTAGTAAACTAGATATTTGGGGAATATTCAGTGTAAACTAAAGTGGTACTTCTCAAGCAATAGAATTCACTTGCAGAAGAATGAAGTTGAACCCTACTTTACACCACATACAAAATTTATCTCAAAATGGAATAAAAGCCTCAACATAAAACCTGAAACCATAAAAGTCCTAGGGAAAAACAAAGTTGAAAAAAAAAGTTTTGTAACATTGGATCTCACAATGATTTCTTGGTTACCACATCAAAAGCACTAGCAAGAAGGCACAAATAGATAAATGATACCACCAAACTTGAAAACTTCTGTGCAGCAAAGGAAACAATCAACAGAGTTAAAAGGCAACCTATGGAATGAGAACATTTGCAAAATATGTATCTGAAAAGGGATAAATCTCACAGGTATGTAAAAACTCCTGTAACTCAACATCAAAAAAACACCAATTAGTCAAATTTAAAAATTAGCACTAGATTTAACAGACAGTTTCCAAAGGAGATATACAAATGACCAATGAGAATATAAAAAGATGTTCAACATCACTTGTCCTTAGGGAAATAAAAATCAAAACCACAAGAAACTATTACCTTATACCTTTTAACATGACCACTATAGAAACAAAACAAAATGAAAAACAACACAAATATTGCTGAGGATGTGGAGAACTTAGAATTGTTGATTGTAACACAAAACACACTGTTAATTGTAATGTAAAATGATACAGTTGCTATGAAATACAGCATGAAGGTTCCTCAAAAAATTCAAAATAGAACTACCATATGATCTAGCTATCCCATTATTGAGCATATATTCAGAGGAAATGAAATCTGTACATTAAAGAGATATCCACCTTCCCGTGTTTATTGCAGTACTATTCACAATAGCCAAGATATAGAGACAACACAAGTGCCCACTGATGAATAAATTGATAAAGAAAATGTGGTACATACACACAATGGAATACAATTCAACAACAACAAAAAATAATGAAATCCTGCCATTTGCAACAACATGGATGAACCTGAAGGACATTATGCTAAGTATAATATGCCAGGCACAGAAAACAAATACTGCATGATCTTACTCATATGTGGACTCTAAAATAGTTGATCTCGTAGAAACAGAGTATAATTACAGTTATCAGAAACTGGGGATTTAGAGCACACAGGAGGATGGGAAGATGGATGTATTTGTTACTTGGATAGATTTAACCATTCCATAATGTATAAATACTTCAAAACATCATGTGGCTCACAACAAAAAATACAATGTTATCTGTCAATTTTTTTAATTAAAATATTTATAAACCTTTAGAAGATAAATTTAAAGGAAATTTAAAAAGAAAAAGAAAAATCTACTGGTATTCCAAGCTTTCCAAACATACTTGAAAATGAAAAGTTTGTTGATGATAAAAATATTAATATTGTACTTAATGATAGTGCTTTATAGGGAAATATTGACATATGGTAATACACTTATTACAGACTGGAATATCAGAATCTGAAAGCCCCATACCAACATTTTCAATGATTTGGAGAAAATGTCAGAACATAAAGAAAACAAGAAAACTCACTGTAAATGGTTTAAAATTTTAATTCAAGAGATAAATTATGTATAGCATTTACTTATTAGCAATTCCTTTTGTGGCAAATAATTCATAAAGAAATATTTAACTTATTTCTTCAAAGAAAAATGACAATGTAAGAAATCATTTGAGTGTACAAATCTTCCATTTTGATTGTGGTATTTGGAACTCTCAATTTTTGGAGTATTCAACTGGTATATTATTATAAATATAACCTGCCATACTTGCATATCTATTTTCTTTCAATTGTCTTGATCAATACAGGGAAAAAATGCCACAAATAGGGCAATTGAGCTTTATTAGTGTTTGGCTCTCAGGAAGAAAATTCATCCATGTATAATTTGTGTTTATTTAGAACATTTTTTAAAAGAAGTGAAAGGAGCTATTTTTAAAGGTCATAATGAATTTTGTAGATGAATCATAGGTAAACCTATTTAGCTCACAAAAGCATAGGGATCTAGGAGTAATATTTTTCCACAATCTTCCTTGGTAAAGGAAGAAAATGAAAAGCACGAAATACAAGATCTGATCTGGGATTTTCATCTGTAATTTATTTAACAAATTCCAAAGGCTATGATTACATAGAATAAGTAGTTGCAACAACTGTTTTTGGAGTCAGATCTAGATTCATATTCCAGAATTAACTCTTACTAGCTGTGTGAGTTTGAATATGGACTTCACTCTTCTGTATCTCAGTTTTCTCATACATATATAATGGGGTTAATAAGTTGGCATGTCTTATAGAATACTTATAAGAATTATATTAGATAAACAGTTAAATGTTTAATACAGTCCTGGTGCATAATTAAATCTGTTAGCTATTATTAATGTTATATTATCAAAACAGAAGGGACAGGGAAGTCTTTGTAAACCACATCCTTAACCAGCATGTGGCTGAGAGTAGTTAAGGGCAATGGATCTGGTTCAGACTGCCTGAGTTTGACACTTACTAACCCTACCCAGCCCCAACTAAGCCTAACTCTAATTAACTCCATCTTACTCTAACTTACCCAGTTGTAAGATCTTGGCAAACTATTAGTATTTAACCTATGACTCAGTTTTCTTATTAGGAAAACAAGCATAATTGATAGCACTTGTTCTGAGATTGTTATGAGAATGACATGTGCAGATAGGTTGAAGGTTCTTGGAACAGTCCCTGACAGATGTGACTACACACATTCATCTTTTATCATTCTTTGAGCATCTACAGGTTTCACTATGGCTCAATATCTGATAACATCATTAGAATGACAACCATTGCTGCACTTCTATATTCTTGTAAGCTCTTAAAAATCTAGACCTACAAGTGCAATGTTTAGAAAATTATTTTCTGGGGAAAAGTCTGGAACCTTCATAATCCAGAGCTGCAAGTATTAATTAAGAGCAACAAACGTCTGAGCTCCCCAAGGCAGCCTTAGTTTTTATTTGGGCTCACAATTCCTGTTTTCTTCTTGTGAGATGCCATATGTGCTCAAAAACCTCTGAGAGATTTTGCTTAGTGATCTACACCAGCTTCTTTTCTTTGTTATCTTTAATACTCAGCAAGATTCAAATATCAGCCCAGTACTTCATAAAACCTGTAGAGTTCAGGTTACTTCCAACCACGGTGTTTGGACTAATTCCAGTAAATCATCATGGCAAAGCACATGCTTGCTAACGATGTAAACCAAGAAGGGAGTGTATGGTGTTTGTTTTGACAAGTTTGGCCCCACAGTGTTTGAGAATATGCTACTCTTGCTGTCTCAATCTTGGAGATTGGAACTATCATTAAAATAATAGTAAAAAATCATCTTCCCTTGCAAAGATCTTTGGTGGCTTTTCCTTGCCTACAGGATCAAGTCTGTCTTACCTAGTCTCTAAGGGTTCCTGTTCATGAACTCTAATTGCCTATCCTCTTGGCCACAGTGTTTGTTACAACGTGTCTATAAGCTTTTTCTCACAGAGTTCTATAACAAAATTAAAATTGAGGTCAAATTAGATCGAGAAACATATTCTAAGCTTCTCTAAGTATTCATACTGTACTTTAACATAATAAAGGCTCTGAGAAGGCCTGCATTAAAGAAACCGGCCTGATTTCAGTCAATTTGAACTTATCTGATCAAATGAAGTGAACAACCAACCCAATCCCAAAGCACCTTTTGCCATTTGAAGCACAACCAGCTGGAGAAACACCGTCTTGAAAGAAAAAATTATTCAATGAGACTAATTTATTTTCTCTTTCCAAATAACGTATGCCCCCACTCCCATTTCCTGTGTGTGCCTGTGTATGTCTGTATGTATGAGTGTGCATGAATTTTCTCAACTTGACCACATCCCTCATCCTCCACCCCCTAGGAATACTTTTCTCCCACATTTTGACACACCCACATTGTGCCATTTGAGTCTCTCCTGTCATGTCTAGCAGACAATGACTTTCACCCTGATTGAGATGGCTTCAGCCTTTACTATCATATATGTCCTACTGTTTGCCCTGGTATCACATCAGTTATCATTCTTTACATATGGAAATTGGCAGTCTAAGTTCTTGAAATCAGCAATCACTGTTCAGTTCTTTAAAAAATGAATCAATTTGTAGTCAGGATGAGGTCTCATAGCCCAGCCTGTTCTCATTGGTGACCTTGCTTTGGACAAGCCTTTCCCCTCAGGGCCTCAATGTCATGGTCTGAACATTCCTCATGGATTTGCTATTGGTATAAAGTAAGATGCCCTTTTTTTTTTTTTTTTTTTTTTTTTTTTTTAACGAGACAGAGTTTTGCTCGTTGCTTAGGCTGGAATGCAATGGTGCAATCTTGGCTCACTGCAATATCTGCCTCCCAGGTTCAAGCCGCTCCTCTGCCTCAGCCTCCCAAGTAGCTGGGATTACAAGCACCCACCACCACACCCAGCTAATTTTTGTATTTTTTGTAGAAACGGGGTTTTCACCATGTTGAGGTCTAGATCTAGAGGTCTCTAGCTCCTAACCTCAGGTGATCTGCCTGCCTCGGCCTCCCAAAGTGCTGGGAAGTAAGATACTTTACGTGCAGGATCTGGCATACAGAGGACACTCAATAAATATCATTAATATTGTTGTCATGTCACTCCCATGATGCCTAGCCTTTTACAGTTACTGAACGATTTTAGTCACTGGTTTAATTAATGGAATGATACTGTTTGCTCTCTGCAAAGTTCCTCAGCTTCTGTTATCCCATCTGTAACGTACTAAGCAATAGGCATAGACAACCGAGTGGCGATGGGAATATGCAAAGCATGTTGCAGGGATGAAAAGGGTGAGGGCTCTGGGACAGAAGCTGCAGGTGAGAGGGTCGAGAGGGGGTGGGGTTAGCCAGCAAAGGGCTTTGAGGGTTAGCGCTGCCCCACTACACAGGCCACTCGGCCGTTTCTCTACCCAAGCGCCATGAGAATGGCACATAAACACCCTCTCGTCATTTGTAATGTTTCTCTTTCTTGATCTAACAGGCCTGAACAATATGCTGATTTGATATTACACCATTCTGACAAAAGAAAATGATATCGATTCTAAAAGGAATAGAGTGTTTTGTAATGTTAATGGCTTGAAACCTCTTTTTTCCCAATGCAGAATCTCTGTGAGAAAACAGTGGCCCTCATTAATGCCTTGCGTACAGACTCCTCATTGTTTTTACTTGTGCTATTTCTTTGCACTTGGATGCAGAAGCAATAAATTTCCAGGGAAATGAAACTCACTTATCAGATTTCCTAGCATCAAGTTTCATATTAGGAATGAAAAAATCAGTCTAACTGGACTCAATATAGCTGTAAACCAATATATGTAAGCAGTATCAGAGATTAAGCCGTCATCATTGCATTTGTGAGCTTCCCATTTCAATCTGGAAGGAATAACCATTTTCCTAGCTGTTATTTAATGATGTAAAATATTCCTTAAAACAATAAATCAAATCAATTCAGGCAACATTCAAAAGACCAAATATTGTTCTCTTTGAAAGAAAAGCATGAATCACATGAGCACATTTTCCCTCTAAAATGTTAATTTCCTAAATTTTAAAGGGAGTAATATTTTTACTCTTTTAGTGATGCTATCAAAGGTACTAAAAATCAGTTTATGAGGCAATCTGAAGATTCTCATTTAGCAAAAAAGTTCTCATTCCAAAGTCTTTGCTTTTTTAATTCAAGATCAAGTTCTAACCAATATAATTTGCTTAACATTGTTTTAGTTTACTACAAGGCACTTCCCTTTTTACTAAGAAAGTATTCACAATCTCACATAAAAATATAAACTTATTATTAAAATATGCAACAATAACCGCGAATGCATTTCTATTTATCATTGCCCTGCTCATTTGGAGGATGGGGAATGACTGAGATGAACTATAATTATTGGTTTCTCTATTTTATGTTTGGATTTTTACAAACATGCACATACAAACACAAATGCACACAATAAATGTATGTACAAGTTATTGCATATACTATGTATACTTAAAATTCTAATTAAAACAGTTAGCTATGACTCTCATTTAGCAGCACGTAAAATGAGTAATTATGCTTGTTGAAAGAGGCTAGGAAACAGCGTTAGCAACTGTGAAAGAGCAGCTCATAGATCTGCAACCTTTAAACCAAGAAGTTGGTAGAGAGAAAAACCAGAAAGTAAAAACCAAATGTGACATCTTACCAGTGCTCTCTCTGCAAGTGTGCTGCGATGTATTGTTTATAAGCGATGTTTTTAATTTATACTGCAAGAGTCCAACGTCCTTCCCGCAAAAGCACATGCCTGCAGATTTAACCAAAATTTTCAAAGATTCAAAATGTGATAGCCATTTTATGAATACCTTCAATCCAGAGCATCTGCACAGTGTCTGAATTGAATATTTAGACAAATATTTCAATTTTAAACTCCTCTTTAAGGAAAAACTTTGTTTAAAAAAAAAAAAAAAAACACTTAAGGACCAAATTGTACCAAAAAGATACTGTTAACAGATATTTATGCATTTGTAGTTTAGAATAATGTTTTAAAATCATATATAAAAATATTTTGTAAAATGGAATAAAAGAGAAAATAAGAAAGAAAAACAAAAACGAAAACAAGACGACCCGTGCTGTGACGAAAGAGGAAATAGAAAGGGCCGAAGTTCTCATTCACTGGGCACTTGCAGCTCACCTTTGTTGAACAACTGGCCTTGAGAACTTTGTCGGTTATGTTTTATTCCACAAGTTTGTTGTTTCTGAATCCTCATTTTCACTTTTTTAGATGGTCAGACAAGGCTTAAATAGTGCCTCAATTTATAGTTATATATCAATTTCTAAAGCAACTTACCAAATCGCACTTATTGTCCTTTAATCAATAGGTGCTCTTTAAACTTTTTTTTTTCTTTAAATGTAGTCATTTCTGTTACAAATCTGCCCAGATCTCCAAATTCACCTACAGAGTGCCCAGAAAGTCTACAATTTCCTTTCTGATCTCTGCCACTAGGAGGCACTGCAGCCTGCTTTATGAAGGGGATGAAATCTGGTGAAGTGAATATTCCACCCAACTATGGCTCCGGTGTCATTCCCTATTTAATGGCTGTCAGTGAGGGGGAAAGACAACGTGGCGGGTAATTAAAACCAAATTGCAGGCAGGAGATGACTGCACAAGAATGATATTGTCATTAATACTGATTTAACATGCACCTGGGTAAGGTGAGGGAGTGCGGCAAGGGAATTCACACTGAAGCCAGGGTTGCCTGATTTAAAGATGTAGTGTTTCCAGCTGAAGCATGTTTAAAAACTGAATAAAACCATCATATTATGACAGCAGAAATAAAATGGAAACAAATGTTCTACATATGTCTGTTAAGAAAAAAAACCTTCTATTTCTTCTAGTTCCATGGACGGAGCATGTGTCTCCTCCTCTGAAGTTCAAAAGTATTTTTGCAGAAGGTTTTCTTCCCCTGTTGTCGGCTTCTCCTGAATAGGTTTGTAATCTGTTCATGTAGTTTTCTGTTTTCACAAGCCTGTGGAGATAGAACATTTTGGGAGAGATATTTACCCCATGGGACTCGGGATTTTCCAATCATGAACACCTTGCTGAAGCCATTGAAATCTAGGACTGAAACCTTGTCAAAGGTGTGGGCAATATTGTTTATATTATGAGGCAGGTGGCTCACTAAAGTAAATCCCCCCAAAAAGGAAGAGGATTTCTCATCTTAGCATCCCTGAAATCTCTTTAAAAATTTGAATGCTAAATGGCAAAACCCAGGAAACAACGACTAATCTAAGTTCAAATTAAGTAGTCTGTTTTGCTTAGCATATGTAAAATAATCTAGCTAATATATTTCCATACTCACTAAATATTTCCATATTATGGCTTAGGCTAAATTTTACGTTTGTTGTCAGAGGAAAAGTACCATGGTCTAGATCATGTACAAATTAAAAGCAACCTCCTATTTAAAGGGTTATTGGATGTTTCAGGCAGAAAATGTGCCAAAGATTCGTTTACATATAAGGAGAAATGATTGCAGTTCACCCTACTATGTCTGGAGTTTGTTCCTTCCGGTGGGTTCGTGGTCTCGCTGACTTCAAGAATGGAGCTGCAGACCTTCGCCGTGAGTGTTACAGCTCTTAAAGATTGCAGAGACCAAAAGAGCGAGCAGCAGCAAGATTTATTGTCAAGAGCGAAAGAACAAAGCTTCCACAGAGTGGAAAGAGACCTGAACCGGTTGCTGCTGCTAGCTGGGGTAGCCAGCTTTTATTCCCTTATTTGTTCCTGCCCATGCCCTGCTGATTGGTCCATTTTACAGAGTGCTGATTGGTCCAGTTTACAGTGTGCTGATTGGTCCATTTTACAGAGTGCTGATTGGTGCATTTTACAAACCTCTGGCTAGTTACAGAGCCCTGATTGGTGCATTTTACAATCCCAGCTACAGAGTGCTGATTGGTGCATTTTACAA
Organism: Papio anubis; assembly: GCF_008728515.1. Classification (NCBI taxonomy): domain Eukaryota; kingdom Metazoa; phylum Chordata; class Mammalia; order Primates; family Cercopithecidae; genus Papio; species Papio anubis. The sequence goes on from NC_044982.1 coordinate 91,660,286, forward strand.
TCCTCTTGTAAGACAGAAAAGTTCTCCAAGTCCCCACCCCACCCAGAAGTCCAACTGGTTTCACCTCTCACTATATTGAAAACCCTGTCCTGATTGATAAATCTTCTTTTGGTTTCACCTTAAATGAAATGTGTGCATTATAGAAATTGTTATCCTTCTGTCCAGGGCCAAAAGAGATGAATCATTAGGGATGCCATGAAAATTTATAATCACATCATAAAGAAAGTAAATTTAAAGAGCATTCCTTTCACAATAAAGAACATATTATTGAGAAAGAGCTCACAAAACAAGGTGAGGTAGGAAAAAATGATCAAATATCATGGTTGCTGGATCTAGACAACGAGAGTTGTTTTCATGCCCAAATCATGATTTACAGAACAGTGATCAAATCTTCTGAATTTATTCCACAATACTTTGCTATTGACATTTTTAATAGGTTTTACATTTACAGATCTTTTATTTATCTATTTGTTGGTTTGTTTCATTTCTTCATTTTTGGAGATGGTCGCTGGACTCAGGAGCAGGTAGACATATAAAAAGCACAAGTAAGCCTAATAACATTGAAAAAAGGATAAAAGTTGGGACTTTTGCCTTTATGAAGCAGTACACATATTCTGTTGTATCACGGGATCCACTACTTGCTACTGAGATTATAGAGGATTAAATGAGAGATGAAATAGAAAGGAAGTTTATTTCATTTGCCCTTTATAAAATGTCAAAGACAATTTTCTCCAAGAAGGAAACTTCTGGAAACTGTGATACTTCCTGGATGATCCAACCTGCCCATTCAGGCCAGGGGCTCTTTGATACCCAAAACCCAAGGCAGGAGAAGCTGCCCTTTGGGTGCCAGACAGAATTTTGTTTTCCAATCCAGTTCTCACATTTGCACTGAAGACATCAGTGAAGCTCATATCCACTCAAGTCTGTGAATTATCTAGGATCAGTGGCTCTTATTGGGGAGTGGTAGAAGAAGATCCCAGTGGCCTCAACAGAGAAATAATTTTGGAAATGATGAGTATCCTCACATTTCAAGCTGTATAATAACTGCACAGTATCTGAAACCCCAATTGTTAAGGAAACTTGCTGACATAAGTGAAAAGGACAATTATTTGGACAGAAAAGGATGATTTGCTATAATTAATATTGACTTAGGAACAGCTACACATGGCAGGTCCCCTTGTTCTGACTGGTCTGTACCAGGGCACATGTGTTGGAGACATGCACAGTGACAAAAGGATCAGCACTTAAGCTCTCTTTCTGATTTTCACCCCATTTACTTTTGGATGAAACTTGGCACTCACAATCTCTTGAACTGTTCTCCCAGGTTGACGGTGTAACAAATATAATTTTTCAGCAAGATGGCTGCTGCCAGAAGCAGGCTCAGAAATGTCCATTTTAATTAAACATTTTACTTTCAATTACATTTCACAGTTTGCACATGGTGACACACGCTTTCATCACAAGGACTTTCAGATTGCTATATTAGTACCGTTTTCCTATGCAGGGAAATGTGTGTCAGTGAAAATTACTCACATATGAAAAACAGCTTTTCCTTTGACTTGATCTATGGAAAGTTATTTACAAAAAGAGAATAGTAGTAGCTATTTCTAGACTTCTGGCCAGATTTTGAGGTGTTCAGTAGCAGGGAGCCCCCAAACTGATAAAGGGGCAATGGTAATGATAACTTATAGCAGAAAAAACTTGTGTTTTGTTATGTATGCTCTTTCTTGATATGAGAAAAATATATAGCTATGCAACTTTACTGATGTTTCTGTGCCAAGATAAGTTATTTTAAAAAACAATTTTCACTTAAGAGTATCCAAAATTTATAAAGTACCCCTAAAAGCAAATTAACGAGATTTGATTCCTATCCTCCAGAAGCTTATAATACAAAGTATACACTCACACAGACATGTATTTTGTTTCAAAATGATACATAAACACATATTTCAAGAACCTTTTTGGATGTCTCCAGATTAGGAAAATATCTTTACTGCAACAAGATAGTAAACTCATTGGTGGCTCTTTCCGGAGCACACCACTTGAATAATTTATCATTCCAAGAAGGCAGGGAAGAAGTTTTTGTCAGGGTGCAGCTTATACATTTCTTTTTAAGCAGATAAAATTGGGGAACAGTGCAGCCCAGGCATCATTTTTTAAATATTCATCTGAGAGAGAAAACAGTTTTAAATGTTTCCTGGAGAGAAAACAGTTTGTGAGAGACCACTTCACATTGTTTTAAGTGAAATGTCTTGGGTAGTCATCCCCCCATCTGAGGCATTTAACTAGAAATTAAACAAGAGCTGAAATTCTCTTGGACCAAATGCTCTCTGCCTATTCCCCTACAAATAAGCCTCCATGGCGATTTCTTGGTTAAAGTCAGCCTAGGAGGCAACTACGTAAAGGTAGAGAAAGGTTTAAGTTTGTTCTTTCAGATTCACTTTGAACACTGTTTTTTCTTTCTTTATAAATTTATTATCATTAAATGATATTAAATGTGTCAGCCTGCCTTTCTTTCCTTCTTTCCTCCCTCCCTCCCACCCTCCCTCCCTTCCTTCCTTCCTTCCTTCCTTGCTTCCTTCCTTCCCTCCTTTCTTTGCTTTCTTCTTATATTTCTTCATTTAAAAAGGCTCAGAAAAATATATTTGTATATTATTTAGTTATTTGTTTCACACTATTTCCACATTAGTAGAATTATCTCGAAGACAACTGAGAGGTCAGCTTTTACAGGATATTAGATTATAAAATTCATATTTGTGTCATGGAGGGGTACTCATCCTTGCATTTAATTCTCAAAGGAACACATTAAGAAAATGTCTTCACAGAATGTAGGTAGAATAATTCTAAAGAAGGAAAAGTATTCAAAAAACTTACCAGTATAGCTGTGAATGATGGTAGGACTAAATTCAAGATTAGCCCACTACATAGAACAGATAGTTTTTCTACGTTTACCTTCACAAGACCTTTTTTTTTCAATAATTGATTGCATGAGCTAAAACTCATGACAGCCACATAAGACAGGAGATTATTATTTCTCAAATGAAGAAACTGAAGTACTTAGGCAAAGACACACATTTGGATCGCCCATGTTGAGATGATGTTTTACCTGACAAGCTGACACAGTGAATCCCAATGCTCTCACACAGTTATATGTGGAATGAAGAGCCAAGCATACATCCCATTTAAGGAAATGAGGTGTGCTCCTCCTGCTCTAATCTCCAGAAAGACAAAGCCTTAAAAGATCAGCTGGACAAAAAGACTCCCAAAAAAGAGGCTGTGGGCCACCCCCAGAAAGCAGGCAGGACTAGTCGTGGGATGCACTCCACATTCAGAAAAGTGATCCCCCATAGAACCCTATATACATGTAAATAGTGATCCCCCATAGAACACATGTAAAGTATATAGCTACATCCTTTGAATATTTGTGCATATATACGTGCACATGTGTGTAACACATACATGCCACACGTGTGTTTTATTATCTGGATGATGGTAAAAGATGTCTTAGAAAAAATTATTCAATTTTGAAACTAACCCACCCATCAACACTGAAAATATTAGTAATCTACTACTTAGATTCTCTTATTATTGTTGTTAAGATTTTATTATTGTTGTTATTTTATCATTCTAATGACTAACACAGGCCTAGCATCTGAGCCCTTCTTCCATCATTTACCCCAGAATGACCTTAACCAAGTAACTAACTTGCCTCCTTAGGCATTATTTTTTTTCTTTGCAACATTATAATAAAAATAATAATTGGATTATCTAGGTATACAACAATTAAATAAGTGAATGTATGTAAAGTACTGAGCCTAGGATATAAAAAAAATTTATACTCAATAAATATCAACTAATTATTATTATTATGCATAAACAGATATGTATTTCAACTTCTAAGGAGAGGCAGATATTATAGACCAAGTTATTTATGAGTTTACGTTATTAAGCCTGTCCTAAGTACTGACTACAGAGCTTAGTACCCAAAGTGTCCAAAAAAGTGATTTTGAATTAATTAAATATTTCTCTTGACCCTGTTTTAAAATACGCTAATCTTACTATCCAGGATAAGGTTTACACTTAATACCCATTCCCTGAAGAGAGGTACACTGCCCTCTCATCTCTCCATATCTTTTAAAAATCCTTCTAGAATGTCTTTCTCCTGAATTGTTTCCAGGTTGTTGGCTATTATGGTTAATGCTGTCATAAATATTTGCATCTATGCCATTGAAATGAACATATCTCTTTTGATTTCTTTTGGGCAGCTATCTAGAAGTTGAATTTCCAGATTATTTGGTTAGTTTATGTTTAATTTTTTAAGAAGCTGCCAAAGAGTTTTCAAAACAGCTGTACTATTTTACATACCCTTGGGCAATGTATGAAGGTTCCTGTTGCTCCATGATCACACCAATGCTTGTTTTTGTCTGACTTTTGCATTATGATGATTCCAGTGGATATTTAGTGTTGCCTCATTATAGTTTAAATTTGTATTCCCTAATGACTAATGATGTTGAGAGTCTTTTCATGGGTTTATTTGGTCTTTGGTGAAACTATTATTGAACTTGTTGCCCATGTTTTAAATTAGGTTTTACTTTCTTATTATTAAATTGTAAGTGACATTTATGTATTTTAGATCTATGATTTTTTAAAATCAGATATATGATTTGAAAATATTTATTCTCAGGCTTTCACTTCTCTTTTCATTCTCTTAACACTGTCCTTTTAAGCAGAACTTTTTAATGTGGATGAAGTGAAATTTGTACAACTATTCTTCTGTATATCAAGACCTCAGTGTCATATCTAACAACTCTTTGTGTGTTGAGAGTTAGAAAGGATTTTCTCACAAATCTTTAATCTTGAAGTTGTATTTTTTTATCCCTTACATTTAGGTTTATAATCCTTTTTGAGTTAGCCCTTGTGAATGGTGAGAGGTAGAGATGAAGTTCATTTTGTGCATGCAGTATCTACTTGTCTTAGTTTCACTTGTTGAAAAGACCCTCCTTTTCCTGATTGAAGTACCTTGACACCTTTGTTAAAGATATCAATTGTCCATAGATGTACAAATTTACCTATGGAATTTGAAATCTATCCCATTAATCTAAATGATTATATTTGCATAATCACAGCACTTTTTGATTAATCTGACTTTATAGTAATCTTTTCTATAAGGTAGTATAGTATGCAGCACCTTAAAATGACCTTCTAGATTTCCCATCATAATCCCTGGGACTATGAATATGATAAAATATTATGCCTAGATTGTGAGACACTACTTGGTAATAGTGACTTTGCATGTGTGATTAAGGTTACTAATCAGTTGGCTTTGACTTAATCAAAAGAGAGTTCTTGGGTATGGTGGCACGTGCCTGTAATCCCAGTTACTCGGGAGGCTGAGGCAGGAGAATCACTTGAACCAGGGAGTCAGAGGTTGTGGTGAGCCGAGATCATGCCACTGCACTCCAGCCTGGTGACAGAGTGTGAGACTCTGTCTCAAAAAAAAAATAAAAAATAAAAAAATTTAAAAAGGCTCCTCTGCACGGACCTGATCTAATGACACCAGTGCTTTGAGAGCAGACTTTCTCTGACAGTAGTAGAGAATATCTAGGAGAGATTTTGTGTGCGAAGAAGATGTGGTTCATCGTTGCTTCCTTCAGGATAGAGGAAGCATTATGAAAACAAATGCAGGAGGGCTCTAGAAGCAAGCAGCAGCTTCTAAGTGATAGCAGCATGGTAGCAGGTGCTTCAGTTCTGCAGCCGGAAGATGGCAGATTTTTCAAGAACAGGAATCAGCTTTGAGATCAGTGGAGAACAAAGCTAGCTGACACTTTTATTTCATTCCTGTGATACACTGAGTATAAGAATCAGCCCTGCCATGCTGCACTTCTGATATACGGAACTGTCATGGACTGAATGGTTTTTGTTTTAAATGTCTCCATTTGTGATCATTTGTTTTACGACAAAAGTGAACTAACGAAGACATTGTAAATTCTTCAACTTTGTTTATCTTTTTCAAAATTGATATGGATGTCCTAAGCACTCTTCATTTTCATACAAAGTTTGAAATTTGACTTGTTAAATTCTACAGAGAGGTCTGCAGTATTGCACGTAATTGGTAGGTCATTTGGGGTAGAATTGCCATCTTAATAAAATAATGTTAAGTCTTTCAATCTGTAACATTGAATAAATGTTCTTCTATTTAAATCTTTTTCTAATTCCTCTCAATAATGTTTTATTTTCCTTAATACACAAATCTTGCAATATTTTATTAAATTTATTCCTAAGTGTTTTTTCTTTCTATGATGTTATCAATTGTTTTCTTAATTTTAGTTTTGAATTGTTCCTTGCTAGTAAACAAAAATGCAATTGATTTCTGGATAGTGAATTCGTATCTTCTGCCCTTGCTACAAATGTGTAATTATTTTAGTAGTTTTTGAGGTGATTCCTCAGGATTTTTTACACAAAGTATCAAATTAGGTGCAAAAAATTACTTGAAATTTTCCTTTCCAAACCCAGTGCTTTTTCTCCCTCACTATGAAATTTATTTAGATATCAAGGAAAATGTTGAACAGAAAGTAGTGAGACTGGAAAAACTTGTCATGTCCCCCATCTTAGCTAGAAACACTTTGGTCTTTAACCATTAAGCTTGATGTCAGCTGTGAGGCATTTTTTAATAGATATTTTTATTAAATCGAGAAGTTCCATTTTATAATCAATTTGCAGAATGATTGTTAAATTGGTAAATTGTTGAATGTGTATTAAATTTTGTAATATGCTTCCTTAACCTATTAAAAGGATACTATTTTTGTTTTTTATTCTATCAATATGGTACATTACATTAATTTTTTTTGGATGCTAAACTAAGCTTTGATTCCTAGAGTAAACCTCATTTGTCATGATATATGATGCTTTTGTAACATGTTGCTCGATTTCATTCACTGATTTTTTAAAGACACCTGTGTTTCTGTTTATAAGGGTTTCTGGTCTGCAGTTTTATTTTATTGTGGTGTCTTCGTCAGGCCTCAGTTTCAGAGTAATCATGACTCCTTAGAAGGAGTTGGGACAGGTTTTCTCTACCTCTATCATCTGAAGGAGCTTGTAAAAGATTGGTTTGGTTTAAATATTTTATTGTATTCACCAAAGAAATCTTCTGAGCCTGAAATTTTTGGGAGAGAGGGATGTTTGTTATTACATACTTTCTATGCTTGTTATCAATCTATTCAAAAGTTTTATTTCTTTGTGAGAATGTTTTGGTAATTTGTGTCTTTTAAGGTATGTGTCATTTTATCTCTGCTGTCTAATTTTCTGACATATCAAAATATAAAATATGAAGAAATATGTTCATCATATTCCCTTATAATCATATTCATTTGTTAGAGTTAATGATGATATCCATTTTTTCTTTTTTTTATTTATTTTTTATTATTATTATACTTTAAGTTCTAGGGTACATGTGCATAACGTGCAGGTTTGTTACATATGATACTTGTGCCATGTTGCTGTGCTGCACCCATCAACTCGTCAGCACCCATCAACTCGTCATTTACATCAGGTATAACTCCCAATGCAATCCCTCCCCCCTCCCCCCTCCCCATGATAGGCCCCGGTGTGTGATGTTCCCCTTCCCAAGTCCAAGTGATCTCATTGTTCAGTTCCCACCTATGAGTGAGAACATGCAGTGTTTGGTTTTCTGTTCTTGTGATAGTTTGCTAAGAATGATGGTTTCCAGCTGCATCCATGTCCCTACAAAGGACACAAACTCATCCTTTTATATGGCTGCATAGTATTCCATGGTGTATATGTGCCACATTTTCTTAATCCAGTCTGTCACTGATGGACATTTGGGTTGATTCCAATTCTTTGCTATTGTGAATAGTGCTGCAATAAACATACGTATGCATATGTCTTTATAGCAGCTTTTCATTCCTAGTTTTGATAAGTTACGTCTTCTTTCTTTTTCTCTGTTAGTTTAGCTAAAGGATGATCAATTTTCTTGAAATTTTAAGAAACCAATTTCTGAGTTAATTGATTTTCTTCATTTTTTCCTTTTCTTTTATTATTCTTTTTACTCTACCTGTCTTCAGTTTAGTTTTCTACTTTTTTTCTAATTATCTAAGGTAGAAGTTTAGATGATTACTTTGAGACTTTTCTTGGCTAATATAAGTATTTGAAACAGAAAGTCCCATCTAAGTTCTACTTTAGCTGTGTCCCATCATTTTTCATACAATGTACTTTCATTTTTATTCAGTTCAAAAAATTTTTAAATTTTCTATAGGCTTTCTTCTTTGACCGATAGGTTACTTAGAAGTAGGTTACTTAAATGTGCAAGTATTTGGATAAGTTCTGGATTTCCTTCTTCTTTGCGGGGCATAGGGGTCGGGGGGCAGAGACAGAATCTCTCTGTCTCCCAGGCTGGACTACAGTGACACGATCTTGTCTCACGGCAGCTTCTGTCTTCTGGGTTCAAGCAATTCTCGTGTCTCAGCCTCCCCAAGTAGCTGGGACTACAGGTGCGTGTGCCATCACTGTGCCCAGCTAATTTTTGTATTTTTAGTAGAGATGTGGTTTTGCCACGTTGCGAGGCACTTGTCTCAGCCCTGGCCTCAGTGATCTACCCGGCCTCAGCTTCCCCAAAGTGCTGGATTACAGACATGAGTCGCAGTTTTAGCCAAGATTTCCCTTCTGGTTTTGATTTTTTTTTTAAGTGCATTTGTATTATTATACTTTTAAAGTTGTGGGTACATGTGCATAACGTGCAGGTTTGTTACATGTACTTGTGCCATATTGGTCTGCTGCACCATCAACAAATCATTTTACATCCAGGTATAACTCCAATGCAATCCCTCCCCCTCCCTCCTCCCCATGATAGGCCCGATTGTGTGATGTTCCCTTCCTGAGTCCAGAGTGATCTCACTGTTCAGTTCCACCTATGGTGAGAGAACATGGTGTTTGGTTTTCTGTTCTTGTGATAGTTTATAGAATGATGGTTTCCAGCTGCATCCATGTACAAAGGGCTTAAACTCATCCTTTTTATGGCTATAGTATTTCCATGGTATATGTGCCACATTTTCTCGTCCAATCTGTCACTGATGGACATTTGGGTTGATTCTAGAAGTCTTTGCTATTGTGAATAGTGCTGCAATAAACATCACGTTGCATGTGTCTTTATAGCATAATTTATATCCTTTGGGTATATCCCAGTAATGGGATGGCTGCATGAGTCATATGATACATCTAGTTCACAGATCCTTGAGATAGCCATACTGTTTCCATAATGGTTGAACTAGGTTACAATCCACCAACAGTGTAAAAGTGTTCCTATTTCTCCACATCCTCTCCAGCACCTGTTGTTTCCTGACTTTTAATGATGCATGCATTCTAGCTGGTGTGAGATGGTATCTCATTGTGGTTTGATTTGCATTTCTCTGATGGTGGTGGTGACATTTTTCATATGTCTGTTGGCTGTGTAGAATTCTTCTTTTGAGAAATGTCTGTTTCATATCCTTTGCCCACTTGCAATTAGGGTTGTTTGTTTTTCTTGTAAATTTGTTTGAGTTCTTTGTAGGTTCTGGATATTAGCCCTTTGTCAGATGAGTAGATTGCAAAATTTTTCTCCCATTCTGTAGGTTGCCTGTTCCCACTCTGATGGTAGTTTCTTTTTGCTGTGCAGAAGCTCTTTAGTTTGGTGGATCCCATTTGTCAATTTTAGCTTTTGTTGCAGGTTGCTTTTGAGTGTTTTCAGAGACATGAAGTCTTTGCCCATGCCTATGTCCTGAATGGTACTACCTAGGTTTTCCTCTAGGATTTTTATGGTATTAGGTCTAACATTTAAGTCTCTAATCCATCTTGAATTAATTTTAAATTATAAAGGGTAAAGGAAGGTCCGTTCAGCTTTCTACTTATGGCTAGCCAATTTCCCAGCACCATTTATTAAATATAGAGTCACCCCCATTTCTTGTTTTTCTCAGGTTTGTCAAAGATCAGATGGCTGTAGATGTGTGGAATTATTTCTGAGGACTCTGTTCTGCATTGGTCTATATCTCTGTTTTGGTACCAGTACCATGCTGTTTTGGTTACTGCTTAGCCTTGTGAGTATAGTTTGAAGTCAGGTAAGCATTGATGCCTCCAGCTTTGTTCTTTGACTTAGGGGTTATCTTGGAATCACGGGCTCTTTTTGGTTCCATATGAACTTTTAAGCAGTTTTCCAATTCTGTGAAGAAACTCATTTGGTAGCTTGATGGGGATGGCATTGAATCTATAAATTACCTTAGGCAGTATGGCGTCGATATTGATTCTTCCTATCCATGAGGCATGGTATGTTCTTCCATTTGTTTGTGTCCTCTTTTTATTTCACTGAGCAGTGGTTCGTAGTTCTCCTTGAAGAGGGTCTTTACATCCCTTGTAAGTTGGATTCCCTAGGTATTTTATTCTCTTTGAAGCAATTGTGAATGGAAGTTCATTCATGAGGATTTGGCTCTAATGTTTATCTATTACTGGTGTATAAGAATGCTTGTGATTTTTGCACATTAATTTTGTATCCTGAGACTTTGCTGAAGTTGCTTATCAGCTTAAGGAGATTTTGGGCTGAGACAAAGGGGTTTTTTCCTAAATATACAATCATGTCATCTGCAAACAGGGACAATTTGACTTTCTTCTTTTCTAACTAGATACCCCTGATTTCTTTCTCTTGCCCTAATTGCCTAGCCAGAACTTAAACACTATGTTGAATAGAGTGGTGAGAGGGCATCCTATCTTGTACCAGTTTTCAAAGGAATTTTTCCAGTTTTTGCCCATTCAGTATGATATTGGCTGTGGGTTTGTCATAAATAGCTCTTATTATTTTGAGATACGTTCCATCAATACGAATTTATTGGCGTTTTTAGCATGAAGGGCTGTTGAATTTTGTCAAAAGCCTTTTCTGCATCTATTAGAGATAATCATGTGGTTCTTGTCTTTGGTTCTGTTTATATGCTGGATTATGTTTATTGATTTTGCGAATGTTAGACCAGCCTTGCATCAGGGGATGAAGCCCAGCAGTCATGGTGGATAAACTTTTGATGTGTTATTTGAATCCGGTTTGCCAGTATTTTGGTGAGAGTTTTTTGCATCGATGTTCATCAGGATATTGGTCTAAAATTCTCTTTTTGTTTGTGTCTCTGCCAGGCTTTGGTATCAGGATGATGTTGGCCTCATAAAATGAGTTGAGGAGGATTCCCTCTTTTTTTTCTATTGATTGGAATAGTTTCCAGAAGGAATGGGTACGCTCCTCCTTATACCTCTGGTAGAATTCAGCTGTGAATCATCTGGTCCTGGACTTTTTTTTTTGGTTGGTGGGCTATTAATTGTGCCTCCAATTTCAGAGCCTACTATTGAACCTATTCAGGATTCAACTTCTTCCTGGTTTAGTCTTGGAAGAGTGTAAGTGTCCAGAAATTATCCATTTCTTCTAGGTTTCCAGTTTGAAGCTAGCGTAGAAGTGTTTATAGTATTCTCTGATGGTAGTTTGTATTTTCTGTGGGGTCGGTGGTGATATCCTTTATCATTTTTATTAAATGGAGTTCATTTTTCTCTCTTTTCTTCTTTATTAGTCTTGCTAGTGATTCTGTTGTCAATTTTGTTGATCTTTTCAAAACCAACTCCTGGATTCATTGATTTTTGGAGGGGTTTCTTGTGTGTCTCTATCTCCTTCAGTTCTGCTCTGATCTTAGTTATTTCTTGCCTTCTGTAGCTTTTGAATGTGTTTGCTCTTGCTTCTCTAAGTTCTTTAATTCGCGATGTTAGAGTGTCAATTTTAGATCTTTCCTGCTTTCTCTTGTGGGCATTTGGTGCTATAAATTCCCTCTACACACTGCTTTAAATGTGTCCCGAGATTCTGGTATGTTATCTTTGTTCTCATTGGTTTCAAAAGAACATCTTTATTTCTGCCTTCATTTGGTAGTGTACCCAGTAGTCATTCAGGAGCAGGTTGTTCAGTTTCCATGTAGTTGAGCGGTTTGATTGAGTTTCTTAGTCCTGAGTTCTGGTTTGATTGCACTGTGGTCTGAGACAGTTTGGTAATTTCTGTTCTTGTACATTTGCTGAGGTGCTTTGCTTCCAATTATATGGTCAATTTTGGAGTAAATTTTGATGTGGTGCTGAGAATGTATATTCTGTTGATTTGGGGTGGAGAGTTCTATAGATGTCTATTAGGTCTGCTTGCTGCAGAGATGAGTTCAATTCCTGGATATCCTAGTTCACTTTCTGTCTCGTTGATCTGTCTAATGTTGACAGTGGAGTGTTGGGAAGTCTCTCCCATTATTATTGTATGGAGTCTAGTCTCTTTGTAGTCTCCTAAGGACTTTTGCTTTATGAATCTGGGTGCTCCTGTATTGGGTGCATATATATTTAGGATAGTTAGCTCTTCCTGTTGAATTGATCCCTTGACCATTATGTAATGGCCTTCTTTGTCTCTTTTGATCTTTGATGGTTTTAAAGTCCTGTTTTATCAGAGACTAGGATTACAACCCCTGCTTTTTGTTCTCCATTTGTAGTAAATCTTCCTCCATCCCTTTATTTTGAGCCTGTATGTCTCTGCGTGTGAGATGGGTCTCCTGAATACAGCAGACTGATGGGTCTTGACTCTTTATCAGTTTGCCAGTCTGTGTCTTTGGTGGAGCATTTAGTCCATTTTACATTTAAGGTTAAGATTGTTGTAAAGTATTGAACAGTCTGCCATTATGATATTAACTGGTTATTTTGCTCGTTAGTTGATGCAGTTTCTTCCCTAGCCTCGATGGTCCTTACATTTTGGCCTGTTTTTGCAATGGCTGGTACCCGGTTGTTCCTTTCCATGTTGAGTGCTTCCTTCAGGGTCTCTTGTAAGAGCGAGGGGCCTAGTGGTGACAAAATCTCTAAGCATTTGCTTATCTGTAAAGGATTTTATTTCTCCTTCCTTATGAGCTTTAGTTTGGCTGGATATGAAATTCTGGGTTTAAAATTCTTTTCTTTAAGAATGTTGAATATTGGCCCCACTCTTCTGGCTTGTGTAGAGTTTCTGCGAGATCTGCTGTGAGTCTGATGGAGAGCTTCCCTTTTGTAGGTAACCCGACCTTTCTCTCTGGCTGCCCTTAAGATTTTTTCCTTCATTTCAACTTTGGGTGAATCTGGCAATTATGTGTCTTGGAGTTGCTCTTCTCGAGGAGTATCTTTGTGGCGTTCTCTGTATTTCCTGGATTTGAATGTTGGCCTGCCCTACTAGGTTGGGGAATTCTCCTGGATGATATCTGAAAGAGTGTTTTTCCAACTTGGTTCCATTTCCCCCTCACTTTCAGGCACCCCAATCAGACAGAAGATTTGGTCTTTTTACATAATCATACTTCTTGCAGGCTTTGTTCATTTCTTTTTCTTCTTTTTCTTTTGGTTTCTCTTCTCGCTTCATTTTCATTCATTTGATCCTCATCGCTGATACTCTTTCTTCCAGTTGGTCAATTCGGTTACTGAAGCTTGTGCATTTATCGCATTATTTCTCGTGTCCTGGTTTTCATCTCTTTCATTTGGGACCTTCTCTGCATTAATTACTCTAGCCGTCCAATTCTTCCACTTTTTTCCAAGATTTTTTAGTTTCTTTGCGATAGATGCAGTAATTCCTCCTTTAGCTCTGAAATTTGATGGACTGAAGCCTTCTTCTCTCATCTCGTCAAAGTAATTCTCTGGCCAGCTTTGATCCGTTGCTGGTGAGCTGCACTCCTTTGCGGGGAGATGTGCTCTTATTTTTGTTCCAGCTTTTCTGCCCTGCTTTTTCCCCATCTTTGTGGTTTTATCTGCCTCTGGTGCTGATGATGGTGATGTACTGATGGGGTTTTTGGTGTGATGTCCTTTCTGTTTGATAGGTTTCCTTCTAACAGTCAGGACCCTCAGCTGTGGAGTCTGTTGGAGATTGCTTGAGGTCCACTCCAGACCCTGTTTGCCTGGGTATCAGCAGCAGAGGCTGCAGAAGATAGAATATTTCTGAACAGCGAGTGTACCTGTCTGATTCTTGCTTTGGAAGCTTCCTCTCAGGGGTATACTCCACCCTGTGGTGTAGGTGTAGACTGCCCTAGTGGGGGATGTCTCCCAGTTAGGCTACTCAGGGTCAGGGACCCGCCGAGCGAGCAGTCTGTGTCAGTTCTCAGATCTCCAGCCTCCGTGTGGGAGATCCACTGCTCTCTTCAAAGCTGTCAGACAGAGTGGGTTTTGCGTCTGCAGAGGTTTCTGCTGCTTTGTTGTTGTTGTGTTGTTGTAGCTGTGCCTGTCCCCAGAGGTGGAGTCTGAGACAGGCAGGTTTCCTTGAGCTGCTGTGAGCTCCACCCAGTTCGAGCTTCCCAGCAGCTTTGTTTCTTAAGCCTCCTTGGCTAAGTGAGCCCCTCCCCAGCCTGGCTGCTGCCTTGCTGGTAGATCACAGACTGCTGTGTGCTACAGCAATGAGGAGGCTCCGTTGGCGTGGGACCCTCCCACGACCAGGTGTGGGATATGATCTCCTAGTGTGCCTGTTTGCTTAAAAGCATGTATTGGGGTGGGAGTTACCCGATTTTCAGGTGTTGTGTCTCCAGTTCCCTGGCTAGGAAAAGGATTCCCTTCCCCCTTGGCCAGCCAGGTGGCTGATGCCTGGCCCTGCTTCAGCTTCTCGCTGGTCGGGCTGCAGCTGACCAGCGGATCGTCTGGCACTCCCCAGTGAGATGAACCCAATTACCTCAGTTGAAAATGCAGAAATCACCGGTCTTCTGTGTGGCTCGCGCTGGGAGTTGGAGACTGGAGCTGTTCCTATTCCTGGTTTTGATTTTTAACTTAATTACATTATAATCAGCTATTACACTTGGTGTAATTTTAATCTTTCGAAAGTCATTAAGACTTATTCTGTGGCCTAGTATATGATACATCCTGAATAATATCTTCTGTGACATAAAATATTATATATCTATATGGTCCCTCTCTGGAGAGTTTTGTATATGCCTGTTAGGTCAGATTTGTTGAAACTGTTGATAAGGTGTTTTATACTTTTGCTCATTTTATCCATCAGTATGCTATCATTTATTTTCAATGGGATGCTAAAGTCTCCCAGTATCAAAATTGAAATGACTATTTTTAAATTTGATTTTGTAATAATTTATTTCATATATTTTGAGGCTCTGTTATAATTGTTATGTTTTTCTCATACATTAAACTATTAGCAAAATAAAATAAATTTTTATTTTGTCTCCATTATTTTGGTGTCTAGTATTTCCTATCTCAATATAATTGATTCTGATATTACTAAAATCACTCCAACTCTCTTATATTTACTGAAGTTTGTTACTGCTCTTGTTGATGTATTTGTTCTTTAACTTTCCTAGGCCAAATCTGAATTGTCTCTCCCTTATATTATGTGGTTTCTGGTACCTCTGTTCATTTTCATTCTTGTTTTACCCTGGAGCTTCCCCGCGTTGATAGAGCTTAGTGATCAGCCACTGCAGGAGACTTACATATGGCTAAGGGCATGTGTTCAAAGCTTTGGCCATGGTCATGTCTGTCTCACCTTATCTTCTCTGCTCAGCTCTTTCACTTCTTCTCTATGCATGTGCACACCCCAAGGTTGGACAAAACTATGTGGATAGTTTGGGTACCCTCTCATCTCCATGGCATATGCATCAACCAGGGATGTGCTTACCACAACCACAACCCCAAACTGGTAGAGCCACTGTCCCCACTGCTTACCTATGACTGAGATTGTTCCTGCCACTGACAGAGGTGCTGAATGAGTGCTTCAACAACTGCTGGGAAAAGATGAAACCCATTTAGCTATGTCAGAACATCTGCCAGTCCTCACAGTCTGTTCCACTGTAATAGAACCTTCACACCAGAAGAACTAGGATGGGAACATCTCCAGGTAAGAAACCGACAGAATCACATTACTTTTACTTCTTTTACTTGAAATTCAGCAACTGGTCAAGCATCAATGCTTCTTGGGTTGTTGTATGGTATCAGCTGATTTCCAGGGTGCTGAAGTTGTTGTGGGTTTTTTTTGTCAACTTTGTCCACCATTATATTTGATTTGTTGTGGAGAGGATTGAATGACCTTCTCATTTGTCGTTGGCCAGAAGTCTTTTCAGAAAATAAGAATTTATAGCAGCTGTTATAATTACAATTACTGAGGTCATAATAATATTCGTGTAATAAATTTTTAAAATATGAAATATTAGGAGACTGGAAATAGGAAAATAAACAAAATGAAAATTGTAGAACTAAGAAGCACAGTAACTGAAGCACAATCTTCCAAGGATGTGTTTTAACAGCACAATAGAGCTAATAGAAGAGTCAATGAATTTGAAAATAAATCAATAGAAATAAACCTACCTTATACTCAGAGAGACTTCTCTAGAGCAATCACTTAAACATGATGTAGAGTAAGCCAATAGAAGAAATAAAATGAAATAACTAAAGTATTCAATACAAAAACAGAAGAAGAGGGGGAAAGCAACAATGACTCAATGGGATGGATAATAGCAAGATTGGAGGCTTAAATCCACATAAATTGAAAATTACATTAAATGTAAATTGTCTAAACACTTTAATTAAAATACAGAGAATCTCAGGCTCTAAAGAAACAAGTCCATTTATGTGCTGCCTATATGAAACACAACATAAATAAAAATAGATATTTAAAAGCAAAAAATGAAAGAAAACAGACATAAGCATTCTATGAAAATATCATAAAAGTGAGATACTGGAAATTAATGTAAGAAAAGATAAAGTATTTAAAAGTATATACCATACCAAAAGATATGGTTTGCTATGTCTAAAGAATAATACCAAGGTATTGGTTATGCTGTCTATTCACACCATTTCGTACTCTAAAATATGCCCTTGGGTTCAATGAGAGCAAGAGAGTTCAGTGAACTGTAAGGTTGGGGATATGCTCTGAGAGTGTCTCACAAGCCTGTATTTACAATATTATGAACAGCAATCCTTCTCATTTCCTTTTAGGTATTTATTTGGAAGATAATATGAAAGGTTTTCATGAAAGGCTATTAAATATTTTGGAGATTGAGAATTTAGGGGAAGTTTCTATTTTCTGTGTTTAAATAGCAGTTATTTTTACTCATTTTCTGAGCAATTGCCTTATTTATATCATAGAGTCATTGTAAATACAATGAATAGCCTATCAGGTATTGATGTATCTGAATGAATTGGAACTAACTTTAAGAATGCTGAAATAGATTGAAAATATAAAGCTGCTGGCATAACAACACTTCGCTTAGTGAAGAAGAGCAAATCTATCAGTGTGAGAGTGGACAAGAAGTCACTGTCATTCAGTCCCTGCTAACGTTTAACAACTGGACCTGAAACTTACTCTCATGGAAACAGAAAATTGGCCACAATCTGCTTTTCTTTTTTTTTTTTCTTTTTTTTTTTTTTTTTTACGTACTATATGATTTAATCGTTATGAAATTTAAAAATAGGTAAAACAAGCCTTTACTTGTAGAAATTAGAACTACAGTTGCTTCTGGAACAGGTAAGAGGACTATCTCTTAAAGGAGCACAAGCAAATTTCAGGAGTGATAAAAATGTTCTACATGTTTATTTGTGTAATGACCACATTAGTGTATATACATTTGTCAACATTCATTGATTGGTATATTTAAGATATATTAATTTTATTACATATAAAGTATATCACAATTTTTAAAGTTCTTTTGTTATTATTATTATACTTTAAGTTCTAGGGTACATGTGCACAATGTGCAGGTTTGTTACCCATGTATACATGTGCCATGTTGGTGTGCTGCACCCGTTAACTCGTCATTTACATTAGGTATATCTCCTAATGCTATCCCTCCCACCTCCCCGCACCCCATGACAGGCCCCAGCGTGTGATGTTTCCCTTCCTGTGTTCGAGTGTTCTCATTGTTCAATTCCCACCTATGAGTGAAAAAATGCGGTGTTTGGTTTTCTGTCCTTGCGATAGTTTGCTCAGAATGATGGTTTCTAGCTTCATCCATGTCCCTAAAAAGGACATGAACTCATCGTTTTTTATGCCTGCATAGTATTCCATGGTGTATATATGCCCCACTTTCTTAATCCAGTCTATCATTGATGGACATTTGGGTTGGTTCCAAGTCTTTGCTATTGTGAATAGTGCTTCAATAAACATACATGTGCATATGTCTTTATAGCAGCATGATTTATGATCTTTTGGGTATATGCCCAGTAATGGGATGGCTGGGTCAAATGGTATTTCTAGTTCTAGATCCTTGAGGAATCACCACACTATTTTCCATAATGGTTGAATTAGTTTACACTCCCACCAACAGTGTAAAAAAAAATTCCTATTTCTCCACATCCTCTCCAGCACCTGTTGTTTTCTGACTTTTTAATGATCACCATTCTAACTGGTGTGAGATGGTATCTCATTGTGATTTTGATTTGCTTTTCCCTGATGACCAGTGATGATGAGCATTTTTTTCATGTCTGTTGGCTGCATAAATGTCTTCCTTTGAGAAGTATCTGTTCATATCCTTTGCCCACTGTTGATGGGGTTGTGTGTGTGTGTTTTTTTTTCTTGAAATTTGTTTAAGTTCTTTGTAGATTCTGGATATTAGACCACAATCTGCTTTTCAAGAGCCAAAGTGTGGCTTAGTTCTCCTGTCACTACCTTTCTTTAAACATGTTGTCAGATGGTAACCTTCGAAACAACTAAACACAAAGAGATAGATGTGATTGAAGAAATGAACAATGGAAAACTACCTAACATTTTAGGCATCCCTCAGAAAAGTGAAACAAAGCAGCACATGAAAACATAGTATAGTGAGGAAAACGTTCTTCAGATACCACTTTGCCACCCAAAAGAGAAATAAGATCTAAGTAACAAATTCTCTTTCCAAATGCAATGAAAAGACAATTACATATTATTTATGAAGGAAAAATTACAGTCACATGGTTAAGAAAAATATTCTCTGATTTACAGTGCCACTAATAACCACAAAATAGCTGAGACTCAGACATTTTTGCAGCACTGAATAATGAAACACATTGGGAACATGCCTATACATTTATGAAGAGGAACAGTTTTGATATAGTATATTTCTAAATAGCCCACTTTTCTACTGTAAATTTCAAGTATTAATAGGTCAGAAAATATACAACTCATGCAATCTTTGCAATATTATCTGAAGAATATAGTCCAGTCAAAGAAGAGATAAATACAAATATCGAACATAAAATTCACTATAAAAAGGACTGAATTTATATAAATATAACAAATTTTTGACAGCAATTCTAGATAGTTAAATGTGATTATAGTATTAGATTCTAACATCAGAGATTATGCTCTTAAAATGTTTGTAAAGAGTAAAATGATTGAGCAACAGTAAATAAAACTAAGAACATATTTCCAGGAAAAATTACAAGCACATAGAATGCTGATGGGAAGAATAAGGATACATTTGATTCCTCATTTTCATTAGAAGAATATATTTTAAATTTCTATATTTAGAAAAAATTTACGTAATATCTTTGTAAAGTTCAAAAGTAATGATAAACAAGTTTAGAATAAGATGATTATCTCAAAAATACTGACGCAGAGGGGAGAAGGGGAAGAAGGAGATCAAAGAAAAGTGGAATAAAATTGTCCAAACAAAATCAATCGAAAAATAAACTGACTCTCAATGACGAGAAAGCTAAACTAAAAGTGCAATAATAAAACATTTAAAGAACTTAGAACGATATTGCAATGAGTAAAAATTCAATATTAGTGCTACAAAGAAAATTTCTGATAAATCATCCAAAATGAATAAACAAGCAAACAAACAAAAAACAAATCATGACTAAATGCTGTTTACAGAACATGCACAGAATAGAAGAAAAAAAGAAAAATGGGGAAAAAAAGACCAAAGATTTTATAGGAAAATTCAAATAAAAAATAAAGCCATGCCATTATTGCAAATATGATTTCACCAGAAGAAATTAAGCAGGAAAAAAATGTCATTTCCTACATACATAGAAGGTACAGTTCATCATGGTGATATAAAAGCAGATTTTCATATGAGACATAATGTGGAGCAAAAATATTAGTAATCCATTATCAGAAATACAAGGAAAGGCCGGGCACGGTGGCTCATGCCTGTAATCCCAGCACTTTGAGATGCCAATGTGGGTGGATCATGTGAGGTCAGGAGTTCGAGGCCAGCCTGACCAATATGGCATAACCTTGTCTTTACTAAAAATATAAAAGTTAGCTAGGCATGGTGGCACGCACCTGTAATCCCAACTACTTGGTAGGCTGTGACAAGAGAATCACTTGAACCCGGGAGACAGACGTGCAGTGAGCTGAGGTCTCACCACTGCACTCCAGTCTGGGCAGCAGAGTGAGACTCTGTCAGGTTAAAAAAAAAAAAAAAAAAGGAAAGGAAAGCAATACAAGAAAAATGAACAGAAATACACTTATTGTGGGAGATGTGGAAATATTTTTTTCAAAAGTAGACCATAGAAAGCATAGGTATATTCAAAATATAAGAAATATATGGTTCACGCCTGTAATCCAGCACTTTGGGAGGCCAAAGTGGGAGGATCACGAAGTCAGGAGATCGAGACCATCCTGTCTAACACGGTGAAACCCCGTGTCTACTAAAAGTACAGAAAGAAATTAGCCGGGCGTGGTGGCGTGCACCTGTAGTCCCAGCTACTCGAGAGGCTGAGGCAGGAGAATGGTGTGAACCCGGGAGGTGGAGCTTACAGTGAGCCGAGATCAGGCCACTGCACTCCAGCCTGGGCAATGGAGCGAGACTCTGTCTTAAAAAAAATAAAATAAAAGAAGAAGAAAGAAAAAAAGAAATAGAATAAGGTTGACTTGTATATTTATTGTTCTTACTACCTATAACAATAATGGTTAAGATTGTCTAACAGTTTACTCAATGCGTATTTAAATGGGTTATCCAAGATGGTACATATAACATTTGAGAGTGTTACTTCTGTTATATTTTTTGACAGTTGGAAATAAAACATACTGAGACTGGAGAAATCAGCTATTTTCCTGGGTTTGGTAACTAATAAATTCTATAGTGATATCAAACTTAGATATGCCTATTCCAAAACTCACATTCTTAACCAAATGGTCACAAAGCACAAATTATACAGTGAATTTATATGAATTCATTAAAAATAAAACCCTAGAAACTAATAACTTTTTTCTAAAGTAAAAACTATAATTTTTCAAATGTTTAAATACAGAAAATTTTCTAAATTTCTAACAAACCAAAAGGATATGAAGCCTTTATTTGCAAAATGTAAGAAAAAGCAGGCTAAAAGAATTGAAAAATGTAGAAACAAAACTATATGTGGAAAATAAGTTTTTTATGTTTGATATATTATTATGAAATATTTTATGTGAATGAATTATTTTGCTTTGAAATTAATTATTTAGCTTTTCAAAGAACTTTGAAAATATCTTCGTAAGAAACATAAGGCAAACAGGAAGATTTCAATTAAGAGAATAAAGAAAATAACTTTAATCATGAAAATTCAATAGTAAATACAAGAATTTGTTCAAAAAAAAAAGGTGACATTTACAAGTTTTATCATTACAATTGTAATTTTTTTTTAAGAGACAGGTTCTTGCTGTGTTGCCCAGGTTGGATTTGAACTCCTGGGCTCAAGAGACACTTCCGCCTCAACCTGGCAGAATTTGGATACCCTGACAAAATATTCTTTCAGATGAATAAACAATGGAAAGATCCAACAATATATTGAAAGGGATGATAATGATAATAAACTTCCACTAACGTACTCTAAAGCACACAAAAATGTCACACTTCAACATTAGTTCAGGAGTACACTTTTTCTCAATGGAAAGAAACGGCCCTGAAATAAGCCAATCATATATGGGAATCTAATGCACAATGAAAACAGTTTATAAAACATCTGAAAGAAATATGGATTAGTTGATAAATGCAATTTTTCTCTGTTAGATAATTTGTTTGCATTTTATGTATTCAAGTAATCAGTAATAAAATTTAAGAAAAACAAACCTGGATAATAAATTTGCACCACAAATGATAGCATTAAAATGATTCATTCTAATTTACAAATGTATTTTACTAATCTGTCAATAAATAATAAGCTTCCCCATAAGAAAAATGAATAGAAACATGTATGCAATATGAGAAATAAAATGCACAGATGATTAATAGATTTAAAATAGAATTTTAGTATGGATAGTATTTTTTTAACACATGTTAAAATACTAAAACATCATGGTTCAATTATAGGCTAGTCAACTATTACCATCCAATTGAAAATATGCATTCTAATGACAACTTTCAGATAGTAGCTTTTTACAATAGCTATGGAGATCTGATAGTATTTATCACAATTTAAAGTATATGCTGTTTTGATGCAATAACTCCACTTATACAAAATCATTCAAAGAAAGAAATAATGCCAGTAATTTTCCAGAGAATAAAATGAGTAAATATTCTCTAACTTATTTAGTGAGACTACCTTAACTTTGATTCTAAACTTGACAGAGATATTTCAAAAGGAGAAAATTCCAAGTCAGCTATCATATAACTGGATTCACAGAGGCAAAATGTAATATTAGTAAATTGAAACCAGCAATACATAGAAGATAAATAAGGAAGATCAACTTTAGTTTATTCTGGGAATCCAATGCAAGATTGATTTAACATTTAAAAACTGTCCAATATAATTGATGCAGACAAGACAAAAAAAGAAATAAATCATATTGTATAGTCACCCTGATAAAAGCTCTTGATAAAATTTAGGATTCATTTAATATAAAAGCCATGTGTAATTTAGAAATAGAAAGGCAATCTAGGGCCAGGTGCATTGGCACACACCTGTAATCCCAACGCTTTAGGAGTCCAAGGCAGGAGGATCCCTTGAGCCCAGGAGTTAAAGGTTACCGTGACATATGATCTTGCCACTGCACTCCAACTGGGTGACACAGCAAGACTCTATCTCTTAAATAAAATAAAAAGGCAATCTAGGCATCTATGCTCTTTCTAAATCTGATCAATGGTATCTACAAAACCTAGAGCAAATATTCTTCATGATAAAATGTTAAAAGTTTCCCTCTGGAATCTGGGGAAAACAAGAATGTCTGTGATCAAAGCATCTATTAAACATCATACTGGAAGCTCGACCCAATGTTAAGTTAAAGTATAGGAAAGGGAAACAAAAGTCATTGTTTGCAGGTTTATGTTGAAAACATGAAAGACAAAAGTAGACATGGCAGAAATAAAGAATAACAGGTATTTTACCAGATAGCAAGACATTATGAAATTGTAGTAATTAATATACTGTGACATTGGAAATAGATAAATAAATATTGAGCAAAATAAGTCAGATGACAAAGAACACTTGCCATATGAACCTATTTATGTAAATTTCAGAAAACAGATAAAACTTAATGATAGTGGTATATAGGAAAATAAACATTTGCTATTAAAACAAAATCTCATAGTAAGGTGAAAACACCAAGTCTCATTCTTTGTATTTCCCAAACATTGGCTATTAAAATAATATGCAGAGTGATCACCACCTCCTGCCAAAGATAGGCTTAAGGCAACAGTAGAAACTCTACAACTCATGTGTAATGCTGGGTATAAAGATGGGACAAGTGGTTCAACACACCCAGTCTCAGCTGCCTTGGAAGGTATACTTACAGATGAGGGTAATAGAACTTATTAAACCTGACAAATCAGGAGTAGGAAAAGTAGATTTTTCTTTCTCTTCCATATCAGTTATTTTACTAAACACTTCTCAAGATGTGAAGGCTAAAGGAAGGGGTAATCATCAAAAAATAATTGTCAGTGTTTTAAAATGAATAATTTTATGTACCAATAACTGTTCTGGGGACTTAAATGGTTGCTTTGTGACTCACAGCAACAAATAGAACAGTCACTATTACATCCCCAGTCAAAGGATCATGGAAAGAAATGCCAACACTCTAGTTTCTCTCACCTGAGGAGCTGCCAGGAGCTGAAGGCCATTGCATTGGTTGGTGTAGCTGAGTGAGCACTCCTCCAGGCTGAAATGGACTGACTCACCTCCTTTTGAGTAGCTGACAGATTTACTACATGGAGTGGGGGACCTTTCCCAGTATATTATTCCTATTCTGATTATGAGTTTCAGTCATGAATTAGATTACTCACCCAAAACAAATTTTAAATTCCTTCTTATATATGAAAAACATCCAATATTTGAAATAAAAATAACTCAAATTAATGTGATGTTTTCTGCTTAATTATTGTTTCTTAAAAAGTTCTCTTCGAACACTAAGAAATGCAAATTTCAGTACCAAAGAAGAAAGGGCATATATTTTTGGAGTTCTCTGATGATCAGGAGATATAAAATTGTTTTCGCATTTGCTATGGTGTGGGTTGCAGCATGGATCATGCTGCTTATTTATAGGCCTAATGGTGACAGAGTGTCACCCATTTAATTATACGGAGGAGGTTGTTCATATCTAAGGGAGTAATACATCAGGAGCATTCATCAAAATAAAAAATAGTTTAACTTCATAACAGTATTTCAATCTCTTGATGAATCTTATCCTTCCAAATTTTTTACCTTTTTAAATGTAAACTCAAACTTAGCCATAATCTATTATTTATATTTTTATCTTCATCTCTAATTTTGGTGATCAGCTGCTCAAGCATTATAAAATTGAACAGCTTGAGATTAGCATGCAAGGTTTCAGTCAGAAAAGCTTAACACTCAAATACCATATTATAGTTTAGCTATTTATCCATAATCAAATTTATAGTAATTAAATAAAATGCTTAAGGATTTTAAATCCATCTTATAAAGTAATCTAATTTATATTTATAACTTCATAATTATATTATGTTCCAATGATTACTAGAATCTTATATATTGAGAGTGAACAATATAGATAGACTTATTTTTTTCCATGGTTATTTGATCTCACTAATTATACATTTAATAATGATCAATTATAAGTTAATGTACATAATTGTTTTATTAAATCTAAATCATAGTTAAACATTTATTTAATAATCTAAGTTAGTATTGCCCTTTAACGTCTCTCAGTAAATTAGAGTTACATTTACTCACCTAAAATTTTAAGAGTTTTAAATTATATTTTGTTCTACCGACTCCTTTCTTTTCTTGAATTATGGTTGATGCAAAAGTAATTGTGATTTTTACCATTGAAAGTAAGGGAAAAGATCACAATTACACTTGCACCAACCTAATAAAATAAACCAACATACTTATTGTAACACAACGAGATCATGAAGAGTAAAATCTTAGACTTTGAATGATTGAGACTGTTTTGTTTGCTGGTTTGTCTGAATGCTGGTATCGAAGAGATATGATTCATTTTATTTTACATGGAGTGATATAGTAATAACTTGAAGAACTGGTAACTTTCCCTTAGCCAACCGCTATTCTAAGCTCTTTACATCAACATATCATTTAATTTTCAAACAACCTTGAAGGAGAGTGCTATTATTATTCTCTTTAAGGGGAGAAGAAACTGAGACATAGAGAAGTTAACTTAACTTTCTGAAAGTCAAACAGGTAGTGAGTGAGACAGCCAAGCATCTGGACTCTAAAGCTTAGGCTCTTAACCACTGTTCTTTCCCCGGCTTCAATATCCTTGGCTTCAACTTACAGGAGCTTAAAGACTGAGAGTTGCAAATATAACTAATAAGTTATTTATCACCTCCATAATATTTTCCTATTGGGAAAGCTATGAATGTCTTTTTGTTATATAACAAATGTTTCTAATTAAGGCATGTGAGAGGGGAATTTTCCATTTATTAAACTACATATGGTTCTTGAATTCTATTTATGTTACTGACTATAAGCTCATCAGAGGTGTGTTTTTCTTTTGTTTCAAATACAATTAGGAAACCCAAACAAATTTGTTTTAAATGTTTGAAGTAGATACCTGAAGTAGGAACGAATCAACATAAGAAAGCGAATCAATAGAAACAGGGAGGAGTTCTGAAGGTCTGCATATGTGTGTCTGCATACCTGCAGGATGGAAGCAAAACCAGGTCTCCTCCTTTAAGATTTGAAAGTAACAGATGTACATATAATATTCATAGTGATTGAGTAAAATACATTAAAGCAGTCCTTCTTAAGAAACCAATGTTACAAAGCTATGGAGATAGAAGCCAGATTTGGTGAGTGCTCTTCATTGTCCAATGCTGTGCATGCCACTTTGTGTACATTTTCATCTAATTTTCCTAACGACTTAGTGAAGGACGTATTATTCCATATTAAAGTTGGGGGTCTCAGAACCGTTCAAATAATGTCCTTAGTGAAGAAGTAGCATGGTTCCATTGGGAGCCACATCTTATCTAGTGCCCAAAACTGTCATTATCCACGTTCTCTTTTAAGAATCCTATAGCCTTAGGCTGGGCACGGTGGCTCACGCCTGTAATCCCAGCACTTTGGGAGGCCAAGGCGGGCAAATCACCTGAGATCAGGCGTTTGAGGTGAGCCTGGCCAACATGGTGAAACCCCGTCTCTACTAAAACTACCAAAAAAAAAAAAAAAAAAAAAAATTAGCCAGGTGTGGTGGCAGTCACCTGTAATCCTGGCTACTTGGGAGGCTGAGGCAGGAGAATCTCTTGAATGCAGGGGTGGGAAGTTGCAGTGAGCCGAGATCTTGCCACTGTACTCCAGCTTGGGCAACAGAGCAAGACTGTCTTAAAAAAAAAAAAAAAATTACAGCCTTAGAGAACTGTTACTATTAAAATGGACCCAGAGGGTCGCATTTCTATATTTGATTGTCTTTCATGTCCTAAACATGATATATATTTATACAGAATAATATGTAAGTAGGTATGCTTTTATAATATAGCATGGGTGCATGCAAAGAGAATAATCACTAATCTGCTAATACAAAATAAGACATGCAATCAATTAATATTTAAACATTACTGATTACGAAAAGAAAATTTTCACATGTGAGCTACAAAACTGATCTCCCAAACTGGTCTCATTTTAATTAGTTTTTGCAATGGCATCCTAGTTTATATTTAGATATTCAATATTCTGTAATATGGGCATATACATTCTGAAGGTTATTAACAGTTTTTGTAAGTTTTTAAGTTTATAGGTTGGCTTCAGAGTCAAATTGCTTGATTACAGTTAAACCCAGAAAGTAAACTTCCATCCTCAAATATCATAAATTTTAAAATGTTTAAGATAGTAATTATACTTTTAAAAAGCACCAAAAAATTGTAAGCATAATTTGAGACATTTCATAGATATGATCACATTTGACAGAATCATTCACATTCCCTACAGGGGACAGCATTTTTACACTAAACAAGCCTGGATTTATGATACCGGCTCCCTTTAAAGGAATGCCTTCCAGGTCTCCAGACTCCACAGAAGATGAATTCAGTTCACCGCCTCAGGCCTGGAGATTTGGCCCCCAATGAGACGCATTGATGCAGTTTGCTTCCTTGCTTAATATCTTCTCTAGGTGGCAGACTGGAGAGATGGTGTCTGGAAGGTGATTTGGTGAAAATGGTGGTAATTTAGCAGCAATTTTTGTAGCTAGTATACCCCAGTGGGAGTCATTCTGTTCCCTAGAAAGTAAGAGCTTTGATCAAACATCCATGTAGGGAGGCTTATGGGCTCAACATGGAGTTAAGTTGAAGAAATGGGTAAAACACACACAGAGCTGATTCCAACCTAACAGGCAAGGCACTGCACAAGATGTGATGTGGGTATCCACTGAAATGCAGGACTGTGGTGAGAGTTTAGATTAAATCACATCTGCTGCCACCATCAGTATTCTTTCTCTTTGCTGTTTTCCTATTTGGAAGAGAGCTCATAAATGGACATGAGTACAGAATGATGAGTGAGACAAGTGATAAATAAAGACAAAAAATAAAACTCAGTTCTCTTTCTCGCCTTTTCTCATCGTTCAGAGCAAAATGGGGAAACACGTTGCTATTCAGAGCCTTATGGTAAGATATTCACATTTTTATGTGTGATCCTAATAACTTTTTAAAAATTATTTTGACGAGCAACGGGAAAAACATTTTTCTTAACCTCTTTAAGAGCACATAGAGGAACAGTATCAACCTTGCTGAATGTGATCACAATAATTAAACCTTCATTTCATGAAAACTGTGAAATGCTTAATTCATTAGCTAATTAACTGTATTATTTATTAAACCAAATTTAATGGGCATATACTGGGTGCCACCTTGGTTTCCCTAAAGAGACTGGAAACTCATTGGCACAAAAAGACATCAAGCAAGCAGAGGTGGATTTACTAGGGAAAGAAAGAAATAAACTTCAGAGTTATTCATGTACAAGGCTCTCCCGAGCCTCCTAAGATATCAGCACAGTGTCAATGTGGCCATAATTTTCATAATATTTACTAAAGATATTAAATCATTTTTCAGTACATACATTTTTCCGTCCATTATGTTTCTCTGTAGCTGTTGAAACACTGAGGTAACCTTGGTCATTTTGAGCATCTGATTAAAGGAAAGTTGAATTACAGTTTCATTTAGATTGTGTCTTAATGAACAGAGTTAGTTTGCAGCTACGTCTTTGTCTAGGTGTAGTTGTTCTGGAATAGAGAAGACTTCCAAGAGTACTTCCATTCCCTATTTTGTCAATTTGCCCAGCTTTGTGACACCGAGGTCGGTCCAGAGGCCCTATGTTGGTATAAACATGCCCTATGCCACCTAAATATGTGGCTACAGCAAGGGCACACAGTTTGAAACATACACAGCTAGAAGTTATTCTATAAAAAATTCTTCTCATCAGTAAACACAGAAAACTGTAAGTAGAAGGTTTTTTTCTTATCAATGCATACTCAGAACAATATTTCTACAGAATAATATTTCTATCCTGTCAATTATATAATTGATAATACTGTGTATAGGATTATCAATGCAGGAACGATTATTTTTCTTTTTTTGAGGATTTCCACAAAACGAAATGTACCGGAATCCTTGTGTTGGTAGGACGTTGACCCAGAGGAGGGTTGTCATGGGAATATCTGTGACAATACATATATGAAATAAACTTGGTATAATTTTTCCCATTTTGACAGCATTCCTAAAAATTACATGACATGACCAAGAACCATCTGAAAGAATATCTCTAAGCCATGCAAAACAATTATTAAGCAAACATGCTAAAGGAAAGTAAAAATTATTTCTCTATTTTCTCTGCAGAAATATAATATTGTAAAATGCTTACCATGCAAAAAAATTTTTAAATTCTGCCAAAAATGAAGAAAAAGCTTATTATAGAAATTTGTCAAATATAAATTTTTTATTTTATTATGTATATAGTATTTCTCAGCTTTTTAATATTCATAATTTGTTGGTTTTTTGGAAATATATATTCATTTTATTCACCTATCTTTGCATTCAGTAAGATACAAAGGAATATCTGTAATCTCACCACTTCTGGAAAGCATGTGCTTTTGAAAGGTTCATTCTTTTATATGGCAAATTCCATTATCATGCTCACCAATAAACAACAGTGCTCATATCCTAATTGTCCTCAGATATCTCTAAGGGTTATTTTGGTCAGATTTGTTCTTCTGCCTGTAAAGATTAAGGCATAGTCTTCATTCAGCCCAGAAGACAGAGAGCTTGCCTAAAATAAATATCTATGTCTTTCAAATAATACATATTTCTATGGAAAAAAGAAATTATTAACTGTTTGGTGATTGTGCCACTTTTACTCATAATTACCTGAGTGTTACTTAATAATTATATAAATATCTGTTTTAAAAATCCAGACACTGGGTCCTGTGCAAGGCCTAGGTGATTAAAAACAAATAAATGGGCCAGGTGCGGTGGCTGATGCCTGTAATCCCAACACTTTGGGAGGCCGAGGTAGGTGGATCACCTGAGGTCAGGAGATTGAGACCAGCCTGACCAATATGGTGAAACCCTGTAAAAATACGAAGATTAGCTGGGCATAGTGGTGCATGCTTGTAGTCCCAGCTACTCAGGAGGCTGAGACAGAATTATTTGAACCCAGGAGGTGGAGGCTGCAGTGAGCTCTGAGATTGTGCCATTGCACTCAAGGCTGGGTGACAACATGAAACATAAGCAAATAATAATTACATTTCTATTTCACAGTGAGGAAAGGAATTAGGTAGAAGATTTCTTACTGCAACACACTGAGTACTTTAATTCCTCCGAAGAAAGTGCATGTATAAAGAAGGTGTGTTTGAGATCAGGAATGTGGTAGGATCCTCTGGAAAAGCATGTTGGGGGAGCACTATGGGAGACATTGCATATGCCTGTAATTCATTCTGATTTTATTGTTTAATTAGCAGACAGTGATCACAGGCATTGAAGAAGAGTCAAAAATATTAGATGGCTTTTGTTTTAAAACAATTACCATGGTGACTATGAGGAAGACTGAAGTAGGACAAGGAGTAAAAAATATGTTCTAAATATTCAAGAGATCACTTGGGATCAATGGCTCCAAACTCTATGCTGGAAGCATCAGCAACAAAGAGACAGTGAGGGACCCTGTGACATCCGAGATATAGAAATATTGTTTACAAGAAGACTCAGGTATCTTGAAACAAGAGGAGATGGCATGATGATGCTTTGTCTGGAGGCCCAGACTATAATATGGCTTTTTAATATCTGAGAATTTGGAAGTCTGCAAAACTTCCAAAATTTTAAAAAATACAAAATTTCAGGATTTATTTTATAACTATGGGATTATACACCGCACAATTTTTATTGGTTTTGAAAGGTCGACTAGCTCTGACTAGCTCTACTATTTTGTGTAACTGAATTCAAACTTTCCCTTAACTTGTGGAAATTACTTAGCCTGTGAGGTGAAGAGGGGTTTGTAAACTGTAGAAAATGTCATGGATGTGGAAGGACTTGCCCTGCTCCTCATTTAAGTTACCGTTTTTCTTCCTCCAGCTTCTGCATCAGACACATAATTTCCTCTTCTCTGTAGCCTAGCTCAACAGAGGTAGGCAGTTAAAGCTGAGAAAAACAGAGCATAGTAAAGGTGAGATATAACGAGACACACTATTGCAAGACATTCAGGGTGTCAGTGGGTACAAATTAAAGTCTCCATTCGTTCATTTATTTTTATTTATTATTTTATTTATTCCTCATTAAATATTCCTCAATTCATTAAACATGTATTGCATGTATCTGTGCTGTGTTTATGACCAATAATACAAACTTTGAGAAGATACAGAGATTTTTGCTTCCAGTATGGTTGTCTAAAAAAACAGCTAACAATAAATTCTGGAAAAAACAGAAAAACTTCCACATGTAGGCAAGAAAGAATGAACAGAAGGCAGAAATTTGAGGAGAGTTGCCACTAAACAAAAAAGGGGGAAAAAACTGGGTAATTTTCTTATTTTTATAAATTTTCACTCAATAAAATCCCTTGTTTATACCACAAGAGGTAGCTAAAACTCCAATGGGAAACCCAGTCTTACTGGTTTCACAAACTATATGACAGAGATTGAAGCAATGACTAATGATGAGAATCGATGGGCAATGAGGGGTTGGTGGAAATCCTGGAAAAGGAAACAATATAGAGAATCAGCCCCAAATTCTCTGCATTAAGTCTGCTCAAGTCTTTGGCTGAACCCTGAAACATACATATACAAGACAGAATCCAAGCAGGCCAGTTAAAACCAACAGACACATGAAAAAATGCTCATCATCACTGGCCATCAGAGAAATGCAAATCAAAACCACAATGAGATACCATCTCACACCAGTTAGAATGGCAATCACTAAAAAGTCAGGAAACAACAAGTGCTGGAGAGGATGTGGAGAAATAGGAACACTTTTACACTGTTGGTGGGATTGTAAACTAGTTCAACCATTATGGAAAACAGTATGGGGATTCTTCAAGGATCTAGAACCAGAAGTACCATATGACCCAGCCATCCCATTACTGGGTATATACCCAAAGAATTATAAATCATGCTGCTATAAAGACACATGCACACGTATGTTTATTGCAGCATTATTCACAATAGCAAAGACTTGGAATCAACCCAAATGTCCATCAGTGACAGACTGGATTAAGAAAATGTGTCACATATATACCATGGAATACTATGCAGCCATAAGAAAGGATGAGTTTATGTCCTTTGTAGGGACATGGATGCAGCTGTAAACCATCATTCTCAGCAAACTATGAAGAACAGAAAACCAAACACCGCATGTTCTCACTCATAGGTGGGAACTGAACAATGAGATCACTTGGACTCAGGAAGGGGAACATCACACACCGGGGCCTATCATGGGGAGGGGGGAGGGGGGAGGGATTGCATTGGGAGTTATACCTGATGTAAATGACGAGTTGATGGGTGCTGACGAGTTGATGGGTGCAGCACACCAACATGGCACAAGTATACATATGTAACAAACCTGCACGTTATGCACATGTACCCTAGAACTTAAAAGTATAATAATAAATAAATAAATAAATAAAAGAACTCAAGAAGAGTTAACCTTCCATTTTCCTAAGGACAAAACAGAGATTATAGTTTGAGTTCAGATTATAGTTTGAGTTAACTGGTAACTTTTAAAAAAAGTTTTTCTCTTCAAAGGAATGCAAGATAATATAAAAGCTTCTGTAAATATTCTTCAAAATGTCCAGGATACAATTGAAAATTATGGGATACATGAAAAATAGAATACAATGACGTTGTAAAAAGAAAAAAATCAGTAGAGATAAGCCCTGACACGGCTCAGATATTTGAATTAGCAGAAAGGATTTCAAAGCAGTTGTTTTGATGATACTCAATGATGTAAAACAAAGCATGAGGAAAAAGATAACATTTCAATAGACAAATAGAATAGGTGAAAGAAAACGAAATGGAAATTTTAGGACTGTTAAGTGTGACATCTATACAGTCATGTATTGTATCTATCTATTTATGTATGTATATCCATATCTATGTATATATCTAATCTATCAATCTATCCACCTACATTGGATGAGCTTACCAGAAAAGTGAAGATCACAAGACAAAACAAAACAAAAAAATCACGATCTTGATATTAAAATGATAGAAATTATGTAAATGAAGGAAAATTGATTTTTTAAAGGCAGAAGAAATTAATAAAGTAGTAGAGACCTATGGGAAAATATTGAAAGGTCTAATATATTGAAGTGCCAGATCAGAAAGAGAATGGGGCTTCCAAAAAATCAAAGAACCATTGACCACAAATACCCAAATTTTAGTTAAAGACATAATATTACAAATTCAAACAACTCAGTGAAACTCAACCAGGCTAAATGCAAAGAAAAACACACTAAGTCCATTATAGTCAAAATCTTTTCAAAGAAAATCTAGAAAGTGGCAAGAGAGTATATTAAATACAGAATAGTGATTTCAATCACCACTCACTGACTTCTCATCAGAAACATTGGCGAGAAGGCCAAAGGGAAGCACTGAAAAATAAATAAACTTTCAACCCAGAATTCTACATCTGGCAAATATATCCCTCAAGAATGAATACAAAATAAAGGCATCTTGGGTTAAACAAAAATTAAGAGAAATAATTGCCAATAGATCTGCACGACTTAGAAAAGGCCAAGGAAGTTCTTCAGGATGAAAGGGAAAAAATTAGACAAGATGCATATACAGATCTTCTGTATATGAAGAAACTTTCAAAATAGTAAATAATTTTTTTTTTTTAACTGCCTGTCCTCTAAATATCTTTAGAATTCGTATAGCTGCTGGCCGGGCGCAGCTGTATGTAATCCCTGTAATCCCATTTCTTTGGGAGACCGAGGCGGGCATATCACGAATTCAGGAGATCGACACCATACTGGCTAATACGGTGAAACCCCGTCTCTACTAAAAATACAAAAATTAGCCGGGCAAGGTGGGGGGAGCCTGTAGTCCCAGCTACTTGGGAGGCTGAGGCAGGAGAATGGCGTGAACTCAGGAGGCAAAGCTTGCAGTGAGCTGAGATCGCGCCACTGCACTCCAGCCTGGAGACAGAGCCAGACTCCGTCCCAATGAAATGAAATGAAATGAAATGAAATGAAATGAAATGAAATAAATTCATATAGCTGCTTAAAGTTCATATTCTTATATAGTATTCTGGAACTTTTAATGTATGTAAATAAAAACCATAGTATAAGGGATAGAAAGAGGTTGCAAATGGGACTATATCATCTTGAGGATTCTATATTTTTCATAATGTGGCATAATAACAAATCTTAAAGTTGAGGATGTATACTTTAATCCATAGAAGAATCACTAAAAATTAATGGCAATATGTGTACATAGGAATCCAGTGTATACATTAAAATGAAATTTTTAAAGATTTGCAATTAATTTTTTAAAAAATCAGGAAAGGAAAACCAGATAACTTAAAAAACAAAAGAGCAAACACAGCAAAGCAAATGGTAAAATGACATCAAATATAGAACTAAAAGGTAATGAGCTAAATCATCTAATTGAAAGTTAGAGATTTTCAGAATGGGTATACTAACTAGATAGATGTCCACTATAAAAGCATTATACACATAAAGGCACAGATAGATTGAAAGTAAATAGAAAAAGAAATACAATGTAAAGCATATTCATAAAGATGTTGGAGTGGCTGTACATCATGTTGAATAAAGTAGATTTCACAGTTCTGGAGGTTGGAAAGTCCAAGATTGAGGTGATGACAGGTTTGGTGTCTGGTGAGGAGATTCTTCAAAGAGAATTCTATGAGTTGTAAGAGTTCTTATATTCCCGTGAAAATCCTTGTAAGATATATGATTTCCAAATATTTTCTCCCATTATTTGGATTGTTTTTTCACTTTATTATGGTATCTTTTAAAGCAGAAAAGTTTTTAATTTTGATGAGATCTAACATAATCTCTTTCATTTGTGCTGTTGGTGTGATATCTACAAAACCATTGCCTAATGTAAGGTCACAAAGATTTAGTCCTTTGACTTCTACCATAAATTTCATAGAAACTTGCTGTTACATTTAGGCATTTAATATATTTTGAGTTATTGAATATGATGTGACGAAGATGTTTAACTTCATTCTTTTGTATGTGGATATTCAGTTGTCCTAGAACCATTTATTGCAAAGATTACTTCTTCCCTTTTCAATTACCATGGAACCCACCGAAAAATCATTGTAAGGGTTTATTTATGACCCTCAATTACATGCCACTAATCTCTGTGTATATCCTTAAACGAATATCACATTGCCTTGATTACCACAGCTATTTGTAAGTTCTGAAAACAAGAAATGTGAGTACTCCAACTTGTTTGTTTTTGAAAATTATTTTGGCTCTTCTTGATGCTTTTAATTTCCAAATGAATTTTAGGAAGAGCTTGTAAATTTATGCAAAAAGTGTAACTTGGATTTTGAAAGAAATACTGTCTTCCAATTCATGAACATATATGTCTTTATTTAGGTTTCTAATTTCTTTCAATGATGTTTGTAGCGCACAGTGAACAAAAATTTCACTTCTTTTGTCATATTTATGTCTAAGATTTTAAATTTTTTTGCTGCTATTGTAAAGATTTTTTAAAAATTTTGTTTCTGGATTGTTCATTGCTAGCATATAAAAATACAATTGATTTTGTTATGATGATGTGATGATGTTTTTCCTGTGACCTTAGTGAACTTGTTTATGAATTCTAATGTTTGTGAGTGAGGGGTCCTTTATGATTTTTTACATAAAATAATATCTTATGTGAATAAAGATAATTTACTTCTTTCCTTTTATTTTTTTCTTGTAGAGTTGTTCTGGCTTGAACCACCAGAAAATATTGAATAGAAGAAATGGGAGTAGACATTCTTGTCTTTTTTCTTATTTTAGGGGAAAGCATTCAGTTTTTCCCCATTAGTATTATGATAGCTATGGGTTTTTGGTAAATGGCCTTTATCAGAATGATGTAGTGTTCCCTTCTATTCCTAGTTTTGAGTGTTTTATAATGAAAGGGTTGTGCATTTTGTTAAATTATTTATTTATGTCTATTGAAGTAATTATGTGTTTCTTGTTCATTATTAAATCATGAATTACACTGACTAATTTCATATGTTAAACCAACCTTGAATTGTTCAAACAAATTTCACTCAATCATTGTGTATAATTCATGATGTGTGTTGCTGGATTCAGTTTGTTAGCATAGTTAACCCTTGAACAACACAGAAGTTAGGAACTTCAGTGCCATTTAATGTCCAAAATCCATGTATAACTTTGACTCGCCCAAAACTTAACTATTAATAGACTACTGTCCACCAGAAAGCTTACCAGTAACATAAACAGTTAAGTAACACATATTTTGTATATGTATCATGTACTGTATTCTTACAATAAAGTAAGCTAGATAAAAGATAATGTTAATAAAATCGTACAGGAGAGAAAATATATTTACTATTTATTAAATAGAAGTGGATCATTATAAAGGTCTTCATCCTCATCACCTTCACATTGAGTAGGCTGAGAAAGATGAGGTGTTGGTCTTGCTATCTCATGGTGGGCAGAGTTGGAAAACGTGGAGGAGGTGAAAAGTGAAGCAGGAGAGGCAGGTACCCTTGGTGTATCTTTTATTGAATAAAATCTGCATATAAGTGGACCTGCACGGTTCAAACCCTGCATTGTTCAAAGGTTAACTATTTTATTGAGGTATCGTGTCTATATTCACAAAGAATATTAATTTATAGTTTTCTTGTCTTGTAGTATTCTTGTCTGGTTTTGGTATTTAGGTACTACTGATCTCATTAAATGAATTGAAAAGTGCTTCCTCAAATTCTAATTTTTGAAAGAGTTTGTGAAGAAGGATTGTCAAAAAGTGGGCAAAGGATATGAATAGACATTTCTCAAAAGAAGACATTCATACAGCCAACAAACACATGAAAAAATGCTCATCATCACTGGCCATCAGAGAAATGCAAATCAAAACCACAATGAGATACCATCTCACACCAGTTAGAATGGCGATCATTAAAAAGTCAGGAAACAACAGGTGCTGGAGAGGATGTGGAGAAATAGGAACACTTTTACACTGTTGGTGGGATTGTAAACTAGTTCAACCATTATGGAAAACAGTATGGCGATTCCTCAAGGATCTAGAACTAGATGTACCATATGACCCAGCCATCCCATTACTGGGTATATACCCAAAGGATTATAAATTATGCTGCTCTAAAGACACATGCACACGTATGTTTATTGCAGCACTATTCACAATAGCAAAGACTTGGAATCAACCCAAATGTCCATCAGTGACAGATTGGATTAAGAAAATGTGGCACATATACACCATGGAATACTATGCAGCCATCAAAAAGGATGAGTTTGTGTCCTTTGTAGGGACATGGATGCAGCTGGAATCCATCATTCTTAGCAAACTATCACAAGAACAGAAAACCAAACACCGCATGTTCTCACTCATAGGTGGGAACTGAACAATGAGATCACTTGGACTCGGGAAGGGGAACATCACACACCGGGGCCTATCATGGGGAGGAGGGAGGGGGGAGGGATTGCATTGGGAGTTATACCTGATGTAAATGACGAGTTGATGGGTGCAGCACACCAACAAGGCACAAGTATACATATGTAACAAACCTGCATGTTATGCACATGTACCCTACAACTTACAGTATAATAATAATAAATAAATTAAAAAAAAAAAAAAAAAAAAGAAGGATTTGCACTAATTCTTCTTTAAGCATTGGCAGAATTCATGTGTGAAGCTCTCTGTGCCAAGGCTTTTCTTCATGGCAAGATTTGATTACTAACTTTATATTTTTAAAAATCTATTCATATTTTATGTTTTTACATTAGGCAGTTTTAGTAGTTTATGTTTTTCTAGAAACTTGTTCATTACATCTAGCTGGTCTATTTTGTTGACACACAATCATTCCCAATATTTCTTTATAATTTGTTTTATTTCTATAATGTTGGCAGTAAAATCCCTTATTTTACTCCTGATCTTATTAATTTAAGACTTTTATTTTTTTTCCCTTGGTAAGCATAGGTAAAGACTTGCCAATTATATACTGATCTTTTCTCCAAGAACTAGTTTCAGTTTTGGTGTGTTCCTGTACTGACTTTTTATTCTCTGTTTTGTTAATTTACACTTAATATTTCTTGTCTTCTTTCTGCTTGCTTTGCACTTCATTTGCTATTCATTTTCTAGTTCCTTATGGCAGAAGTTGAAGTTAATAATTATAATTTGGACTTTTCTTCTTCTTTTTTAATATAAGCATTTTGAGGTATAAATTCACCTCTAACTACTCCTTTAGCTGCATCCAATAGCTTTGCTATGTTGTGTTTTTCTTTTCATTTGTCTGAAAATTCTTTATAACTTTTCTTGTAAGTTCTTTGAACGATTTGTTATTCAATAGTGTATTGCTTAGTTTCTACATATTTGTGAATTTCCCAAATTTCCTTCTGTTATTGATTTCTAATTTTGTTATGCTGCAATCAGATAACAAACTTTGTATGACTGTAATCCTTTTGTATTTATTGAGACTTATTTTGTGGCCTAATGTGTGGTCTATCCTGGAGCATATTTTATGTGTACATGGAAATAGTTTGTTGTTAGTGTGTAGAATATATTAAAAAGGTCTACTAGTTCTCTGGATTTATAGTTTTGTTCCAGTCTTCTATTTTCTGTTTCATCATCTTCCAAATTGTTCTATCCATTATTTAAAATGGGTGTTTTAGTCTCCAACTGTTACTGTTGAATTGTCTATTTCTCTGTTCAGTTTTGTCAGTTTCCCCTCAAGTATTTGAGTTGCTGTTGTTAGGTAGAAATATGTTTA
Source organism: Papio anubis (assembly GCF_008728515.1). Taxonomy (NCBI): domain Eukaryota; kingdom Metazoa; phylum Chordata; class Mammalia; order Primates; family Cercopithecidae; genus Papio; species Papio anubis. The sequence goes on from NC_044982.1 coordinate 91,699,063, forward strand.
TAATTGTTATGTTTTCCTGATGGAATGTCCCATTTAACATTATAAAATGCCTTTTTTTTCTATTATTTTTTCTCTTAAGTTTTATTTTGTCATTAGTATAGACACTCCAGGCTATCTGTGTGACTTGAGGAAAGCAAAATTTTCTTAGGACACAATGGCAAGAGTCATGAATAGAACAATAATTTAAATTTCATCAAGGTAAAAAGTTCTGTTCATCTGAAGGATGAACATTAAGGATGAACACCATTAACAAAATAAATCATGAGAATAGACTTGAAGAAAACATTTGCAAAACATGTATCTGACAAAAACCTAGTATTCAGGATATGTAGCTTATCATTATAACTCAGAAATAAGAAAGCAAACATTCAAACACATAGGCAACAAATGTTATTAGACATCTCACAAAAATGGATAAATTAATTAGCTAGTAAGCAAACAAAAATGTGCTCAGCATCATTAGTTATAAGGAAATTTCAAATTAAAACTAAAAAGAGATCTGAGTACACACCAACTATAATTGTCAAAATTTGAAAAGGACAGATGACACCAAATGATCAAAAATGTGTGGAACAACAGAACTCTCATATGTTATTGTTAAGAGTTAAATCATAGACCGCTTTGGAAATCATTCTGGCAGTTTATCTTAAAACTATACATCCATCTACACTACGCTAGTCTGATTCCTAGTTATTTATCTGAGAAAAAATACATATAAAGCCACAAAAATCTTTTTCAAGAAAATTCCTATCAGTTTTAATTGTATTAGCAAAAATTGTGAAACAGCTCATAAATCCATCGGTATAAGAATGCATAAACAAACTGTGATATATACACGCAATTTTATGCTACTTCCCCCCAAAAACAAATGAACTTATACAGGCAACTTGAAACAACATGGGTAAATCTCAAAAATAGGGAATGAAAACAAAAGATATAAAAAATTAACTCTGTGTAAAGTTCTGAAATTGAAAACAAATATATTTTGGGGAAAAAAGCAGAACAGAGGTTAATTTTGAAGGTGATGGGAAGGGGCATGGGGAAGCTTTTCTGTTGATAATATTTCATATCATAGGTATTTGATTTGCACAGATGAATGCATTTGTCAGAACTCACCAAATGGTATACATAAGTTTTGTGGTTTTAATATGTTAAGTTTACCTTAAAGAAAAAGAATTCTAAACAAATATTCAACTCTATTTTGTGTATGTAAGGTGAGGTTTACTGATCAAAAACTTACTTTGATATTCATATAAATAATAAAATGGATTGATGGATGGAAGAATGGATGGATAGATGCATAGACATGACTAAGCAAGTACATTAAAATGTCAAATGTAGAATCACTTTGGGATAAAGGATATTCACTATAAAATTCTTTCAACTTTTTTGTATGTTTGAAAATTTTCATAATATTTTGGAGGTAAAACAAAATACAGATCAGGAATCTATATGCTCACAGCCTAGAAAGATGGAGTTTCAAGCAAATAACTATAGCACAGTAATGAGTGCAGAAATAGAAGTGTGTTCCTTAAACAGTGGTGGCACAAAGAGGAAATTTACTACGGTAATAAGCAAAATACTATGGTCTAAAATTCTAAATAGAGATGGCTTGAGGTCAGAGATGGGCTAAGGAGTTTGGACTCTCTCCGCTGGTGATGCAGAGGTATTGAAGGGGTCGTAAAGACAGTTCTCCACGTACCAGCTGTCTGGAGGGACTGGGATGTGACTATGATGGCAGTATCACTTCTGCAGCCTTTGGTGTGCCTAACTTGAAATGAGCATTGCTCACTGTATTCTTTGGGGTTTTAGAAAGGACCAGCCAAACGCCCCAGGGCACATACTGGGCCATGCTTTGCTAGAGAGGGGGCTGGACCTGCACTGCAAGGGCATGTTGTGGCCTCTCAGCAGGAATATGAGCAAGCCTCCACCTTCTCAGGGGAAGGAGGCCAGTGGGTACTGCTTCAGCATCATGATTTTATTTGATTTTAAAATAATGTTCATGTTCACTTTTTCCTCCCAAAATTTCCATGATGCTTACTGTGTACTTTTGGAAAAGTCCAATTCAAACAACTTGGAAGCAATGCTAATGTTTTTTAAATAGAGCACTCAAATTCTTACATTAAAGCCAAGTTCCATGATGAATTATCTAAGATTCACCTGAGTGTAGGACTGAACCCATAAGATAAGAACCCATATCATTGATGATGCATTTTTAAACTAAATGAGCCAGTTCAGGAGCAAAACAGGTTTTTTTTAACCATATTACTTAAATTACAATAAGTACAAATAAATTTCAGAATGACAGAATGACAACGTGGGGCTATTGAGTACTGATAGTTGAATGTGGGTTATTCAGATGCTAATCGCATATAAACACTCAAATGTGTATTAGAGCTAGACTAAGCACTATTTTCAATTTTTCAAAAGTTAAGGAAAACTCAGGGGCACTGGTGTTTGGCATAATTACTCCTTAAGGAAGAATAGAAAAATACATGTGACAGTAACCTTGATGACTGATTTTGAGGTTACAAAATAAAGTGACCGCAGAACATATTCCAGGAAACATCTTGCTATATAACACTGTCTTAAGCAATTCCAGAAAGCATGCCCAAGTTACACAGGCAACTACTTAAACTATTTTATGACACCAAGCCATCAGCAGTTTTGGAGACTCCATCATGTAAATATTGTATTCACTATAAATCCTACCTGAGTTTTCAATGTTCTATCTCATTCCCAAATAAATTCATTACGATAACAACTATAAAATAACAATTATCCTTCATTATTTAGGAAATCCATCTAAACATTTAAAAGAAACACATTTGTTTCCCATCTCTGAAACAAATGTGTTTCTTTTAAAAGTATGGAACTCAGCTATTATCTTTTGATAGTAGTATAGATGGGACTGAAGTGTGTATAGCCCCTAGATTTCTGAGGATGTGATTGACTGATGGGAAGGCTGCAAACCATATGAGCCATCTCCTTGGAAATGCATCTTCCCTTGGGGGCTGATTCCTACATCCATACTGAGGAGTTAATCATTTGCCATTGGCAAGAAACAAGTGCAGCCATTTTCACACTGACATATAGTGTCTACGGCTCTATAGATTTTTCAAAGGAAATAGATTCAAGCTCTATCAGACTGAAGGATTAGGAAATAATAATCACAGATTTCTTCTCTTTAGAGCCATTTGTCCTCTTGCTCCTGATTTTCATCAATTCTCTGTAATTTTCACCCACTCTGTCTCAGGATCGTGAGTTATCATTGGTTGCCACCAGAACACTCCACAGCAATTTGTCTTATTGAAACATGGGCTGGCCTCATGGCTGTGAATAATCATTCACTCCCTAATGTATCATATATTCTGTAAAATTCTCTCCCCTCCTAAGGACTGCATAATGCTGTCCCACAGCTGATGAGGCCAGAAATTGTTTTCTTGGGTTTTGAAAAGTGCTATAGTTATAACATGTTCATTTTTAAAATTCGCATCAGGTTGAAGGCATTTCCAGAAAACCAAATAATTAAAGTATCCCCTTGTGTGTGAACAAGGATCACTTTGGCTTAGAAAGTAGATGCCGTTGGAATAAACAAAGCTCCTGAATTGGGCACTTTCACCTTTTTCCTTGTTTGTTTGTTTCTTTGTTTTCTTCCTGGCTGGGTCTAGTTTTGCTGAGAATTAGTTGATTTGAAAGACTTTAGATTTGTCAGTTCTATCTATTCGCTAAAAATTTCATATTTAAACAGTGATCTCTCCAAGATTCTAATATGCCTTAAAATTACATCCCTTTATTTCAATATGTGGCAGCAATTCCAATTTCAATAGTAACAAAACTTATTAGTAATGCAGGGAGATGAGTGCCAGCTTGAAGTCCTTCGCAGAGTTTTGGTGGTGTACATATAGTGTTTTCTTTTGATTCATTTTCTTGGATGATAGCATTATAAAAGAAAAAACACTTGCACAATCATGTTTAAAGGACTTTTGGACATCAATATAATTCCCATAAGGCAACAGTTTGGTGAGTTAAATGTAAATACACCAGGAACATATGGATTGAATATTTCTTATGGTACACATGGGCTCAAGAATTAAGAGAGCTAGTCTTTGGCAAAACCAAAGATTGGTTTTGCCAAACAAAATATTTGAAAAGTAGTTTGATATATTTTCAGCAACATTAATTACTAGGCAACAATGACAATGGCCATTTTGATTATAAAAAGCACTACCAAACTGACAATAGGCAAATTCAATTCCAACACTTAGTCACAATGGATATTATATTTATCAGAACCCATTGCTGTCACCATGTAGATAAGTCCCCTGGCAACTACTAAAAGCCACCAATAGAACTATAAGGTCACAATATCCATCATAATCTGCATTGAGTGGAGGCAGCTAACAGTTCTTTAATGTTCAGATCTACATAGGAAGCCTTCTGTCTTCACATTGAGGAATTCAGAGGAGCTGGAAGCAGTGCACAGCTACAGTGGCTGTTCCCTAATGGAGTAACTAAATGTAAAGATAGACAAAAAGTGCTGCTCTAGAGATTATTACATTTAATGTTATATAGAATTAAGTCCTACTAAAACATCGATCAATAAATTATTATTGTCACAGTGAAATGCATAGACCTAGATTTGCTCTGAGGTTGGTACAAAAGTCATTGTAGTTTTTGCTGTTGAAAGTAATGGCAAAGACTGCAATTACTTTTGCACCAACACATATATAATACTGTAACAAAATTCACGCCTAGATCTTCTGCTTTCTAGCTCTGTGCCCTTGTGCTAGTTACGTAAACTCTATGAGTTTCAGTTGCTTACCACCAAATAAGGGTAATAATCCATATAAAACATGGTTTTGTGAGGTTTAGTGATGACATGTGGGCTGTGGCTAGCATGATGCCAGGTCATATAGAGTGCTCAGCATGCCATTAGAAGAATTAAGATTATATAGGTTTAAAATAAATAAGCCAATTTTCAATATTCGACTTCCTAAATTGAACAAAGAATTCTAATTATATAATTTAATAATTATTACCAATAAAATATTAGTAATGATTATATTGTGTAGATTATTAAAATAAGTTGTTTAAATTAACTTATTAAGATTATATAACAAAATTATTGTGATGATTCTCTGATAAGAACTTTTTTCAGATTGTCACTTTAATCATGATCTATTTTTCAGACGCATCAATGAAAATGAGTGAATATTCCAAATTAAGTATTTATCACAGGCGCTGAAAAGGGAGGCAAATTTGTAATAGCTGCAAATATTAACACTGATATCATCATAGATTATTCCTAGTTACGTAAATTTATATGTTACATCTCTACGTATACTTGTTATTGAGATAAACCTTTGGTTTCTACACTATAATATAAGCAAAACACATATACTCTCTCACACACACACACACAACTTCATTTCCTGTTTAGAGCCCTCACTGATACACTAAGTAAACAGCTGTTATACTGATTTACAATATACATGAACTGAGCTAAAGAAAATGCTTATTCTTCCAACCAGTGCTTACATGACTCTTATATTACTGCAATCTTTAGTTTTAAGAAATAGCTAAAGAAATTATCTGCAGAGAATCTTTAACACTCAGAGGGTTTTATGTGTGAATTATGCTGGAATCAGCGTGTACTTATTGTAGTACTCTTTTTGCCTTCTGAAATTTTCACATCTACAACAACACAGTTTTGATCCAAGATGGCTAATTTATAGTTTTTGAAAGAGAAGAAAATAAGAGAGTGAAAATGACATCTTAGATTTTTTGTATTCACTCATTTGGGAACCAATTGATTCAGATGCAATTGAACTGAATACACAAATGAACGGGGCCTAACATGGCTTATAGGAGCACATTTAAAAAAATGTGTCTCAGTGTATTGAAAACCTTTTAGTGCAAGGTAGGGGGTTCTCAGCCTTTTTCAAACCATGACCCTACATTCAGGCACACTCAACCAGCCCTCTTCAGATGTGCCGAAGAATCTTTTGTTCTCCTTGCTCTTGGAAAGACCTGCTCACAGAATCCTACAGTGAGACACAGAGGATGTCATGGGAATTAGCACAAAGGTTATGGGGTGCACCTGACACATGAAGAGGTCTTCGCTGCACGTGACAGAACAAATCCATTTCAACAGAGGGGAGGTCAGCGCCTGGGAATGGGTTTCAGCCCCGTGACACCCGCATCCTGGCAAGTTGCAGCCCAAGGACCCTGAGATTGAGAATCCTCATGTCAGTGGCACCAGCTCCCTGGCTCTGGCCCTTGTGATGGTCCCCCAGCATGTGTTTAATTGCTGTTAAAGAAACACTTTGCAGCTGGCAACCAAAGTGTATGGGATGGTTCTCCATTCTCCCATGTTAAACTCTCTTGGTGTTTTGAAGAGAAGCAAGCTTGGGCTGTCTGTGAGGAAGGCCCCTACGTGTAATTTGCATCAGATAGAGGCAGCCGGGGGCATGTGTTTTGGCTTCCTGCCTTCTTTCCATTTATATATTTATTTATTCATTTTCTTTTCCAAATAGGATTTCTCCCGAGAATTAAGTCTAACACCTGCTGCGTCTCAGTGTTTCAACACGATGCGTGGGAGTGATCCGGGCTTGGGCAGTGGGAGTGGGAGGTCAGCTCTGAATACTTTTCCTGGTGACTGACTGTGTATAAGATCATCCCAGGTTGCATCTCAACAGCGCTTATCTCTAACCCAATCATGTCCCCCCTGATATTAGCAGTATTTATAGAGGTCTTAAAAGCATGTCTTTAAGTAAACCCGGGCTGGTAGAGCAGAAAGTCAATCTTAGATTCATTCTGTGTATAATCCAAGCAAGTCCTTCTTGGTTGCTAAAATAAACAATTTGATTTACCATATAGTTTATTACTATACTCAAGGTTTCCCATCTCACTTTTTCTGTAACAATATAGAATCTTTTCTCTCCTCTAAGAATTAGGGCAAAACACAAAACAAAAACAAAAATAAACTCTACAGTGGAGATGTGCCTAGAGAGAAACTTTTTTTAATTATAAATTTTTACATTAGAATTATGGCTCCATACAGCATTCTGGGAAAGGAAGCAAATTTTTCTGCCTTGTTCAGGAGGTATGAAAACAACTAAAAAATACCATGCTGTGACCATTTGCGTACTAATATTCAGAATGTTTTTTTCTTCTGAGTGGTGGCTATTTCCTAGCAATTTTGTATTGTTTATTCATCTCTATACTCAGAAATCTCCTTTCTAGATCTTACCCTATGTTTAACGGGTAATCCAGATTTCAAATTTAGTATGTTATTAGCAAGCATATTAAGCAAGAAAGACTTCACCAAAACTGGCAGTAGAATTCATTATTAGGTCTAAAAATTATGGTCTAAAGTGACTGCAAAAATCACCAATTCTTATGATAGCTGCTCTTCTCTACTTCACTACATAATTGTACAAATATATTTACTCAGAGGAAGGATTTTCCTACCAGTTTTCTCAAAAAGTAAGTTGTAAAATATAAAAACTTACAGAAATGTGGCCATTAGTAATTGAGTAATTTGCTTCGTGCTGACATTGAAGATTACTCATTATATCTATCTGGCTTTTCTGGAAACCATGACAGATAACACGATTCTTGTCCAGAAGCTCCCATGTTTTGAAAATGTCAAAGTAATGGCAAAAACCACCATTACTTTTACACCAACCTAGTACTACTTTCTGAAATTTAGAAGCATATTATTTTCTCTTTCTGGTAATAAATATATTAAGAATGGAAATGTTTCATCTGTTCATCGCAACACAGACATTATGACCAAAGTTTCTTTACTTGGGGAGAAATTCCTAGGACTTGCTTTGTATGTGAATATCTGCATTATCAGTAAAAGTGAAATCGTCACCATTATAGTGGACTACATGAAGACTGACTGACTTAGATAAGATAAAGGAATGCACAAAAGAAGATAAAGCGTTATTAAGAGATTACTGTTGTACAAGCAATATTCTGAATCTAGAAGCAAACAAAAAATTGCTTAACAACACATTTTATGCCCATGCACGGTGGCTTACTCCTGTAATCCCAGCACTTCGGGAGGCCGAGGTGGGCGGATCAGGAAGTCAAGAGATAGAGACCATCCTGGCCAACATGGTGAAACCTGTCTCTACTAAAAATACAAAAAAAATTATCTGGGAGTGATAGCTTATGCCTGTAGTCTCAGCTACTTGGAAGGCTGAGGCAGGAGAATTGCTTGAACCCAGGTGGCGGAGGTTGCAGTAAGCTGAGATCACACCACTGCACTCCAGCCTGGCAACAGAGCAAGACTCCATCTCAAAAAAAAAAAAGAACAACAACAACAAAAAAAAACATTTTATTTGCAACTGGTTGTTTGTGTTTACATTATAAAACTACATTCACGGCCGGGCGCGGTGGCTCAAGCCTGTAATCCCAGCACTTTGGGAGGCCGAGGCGGGTGGATCACAAGGTCAGGAGATCGAGACTATCCTGGCTAACATGGTGAAACCCCGTCTCTACTAAAAATACAAAAAACTAGCCGGGCGCGGTAGCGGGCGCCTGTAGTCCCAGCTACTTGGGAGGCTGAGGCGGGAGAATGGCGTGAACCCGGGGGGCGGAGCTTGCAGTGAGCCGAGATCGCGCCACTGCACTCCAGCCTGGGAGACACAGTAAGACTCCGTCTCAAAAAAATAAAAAAATAAAAATAAAAAAATAAAACTACATTCATATCTTTAAAAACTTGATTGTCTTCTTAGCAAGTAGTATACATATAAAATGAATTGATTTATATGCCAAGTTATTCAGTCACTAAATTACTATTATTTAATTTATTTATTTATTTATTTATTTATTTATTTATTTATTGAGACAGAGTCTTGCTCTGTCACCCAGGCTGGAATGCAGTGGCGCCATCTCAGCTCACTGCAAGCTCCGCCTCCCAGGTTCACACCATTCTCCTGCCTCAGCCTCCCCAGCAGCTGGGACTATAGGAGCATGCGGCCATGCCCAGCTATTTTTTTGTATTTTTAGTAAAGGTGGGGTTTCTCCGTGTTAGCCAGGATGGTCTCAATCTCCTGACCTCGTGATCCACCCGCCTTAGCCTCCCAAAGTGCTGGGATTACAGGCATGAGCCACAGCACGCAGCCCACTAAATTATTTAAAAAGTGGATCTACTTTGTGAAAATGTAAAATGGATCATTGCAAGCACATTGTGAAAAGATATACAGATATAACCACCCTCATCATTATTCTTATTCATTATTTCTCGTGTGTTACAAAGCCCTTTTCTGGTAACATTTTCTTCCTTAGTAATTATTTACTTGATAAAGAATGTCTTGGGATTTTTGTTTCCAATCAGGAAGTGAGTAACTGGAATAAAATTGATCATACCACCATGAACAACCAAAAATAAGGAAACAGAAGGAAAAATGGCTTGAATCAGTGGTTTTTCAAGACACTGGACATTAGAAAAGAAAGAACAGTCATCCCTGAGAAATGGTAAATAACAAAGGTGAGCCCTATGACTGCCCCAAATTCCTGCCTTGAATGAGTTTCTGGGCACAGGGAAGAGGGCTTCTGGAGTTAAGGAGATTGGCCTGAGATACCCATGTGGTGAGAATTTTCAGGACAAAATCATCCCCTTGAATATTCAGCTGAGTGCTAATCTGTATATGACATTATGAAAAGAACCATCCAAAGAGAGTAGAAAGAACAATTCTTGGTGCCCAGATGGGAATAGGAACAATTCCTGTTTTCATCAGCCAGAATGGGCATTGGGTGGATTATTCAGAAAGATCTTTACAATGATGGAAAATAATTAGCTGTAGACAAAACCCTAATCCCACGTAACAAATATTAAAATAAAGAGCTGAAAGGGTCAAATAGTTTTCAAATAACTACATCCCAGGGAAAAGCTCAAAACACGTTTATAAGAACATAAAAAATATCAAGAAACAATAAACGTAAAGTTCACAGTGCCTGGCATCCAAACAAAGTTTACCAGTCATAGAAAGAAGCTAGAAAATGTAACCATAAGTCATCTGACACTGATCAAGAACTGATCAAGATGTTAGAATTAGCATACAAGAACATAAAACAATGATTACAGCTGTAGTACCTATGCTAATAAGGTTAAATAGAAGCATAACAATTATTAAAAATATTTAGATTGAACGTCTATGGGTAAAAAGTACAGTTACTGAGGTTAAAATTATATTGGATGGTAATAACAGATTAGACATTGCAGAAGAAAAGCTTAATGAACTTGAAGATATATTAACAGCAACAATTCAAAAGATAATACAAAGAGAAATACAATAGAAATTTAGAAAGAATATCAGTAAGCCGTGGGTCAATTTTCAAGCAGGCTAATACATATATAATTGAAAATCTGTAAAGGAGAGAAGGAGAGGGATACCAAAGAGATATCTGAAGAAACAGTGAAATTACATTTTTTGTATGTGATAAAAATTATAAATCCAAAGATCCAAAAAACTCAATTAATGCCAACAACAGAGAAAATTACACCAAATCATATTATATTCAAGTACAGAAAATCAGTGATAAGAATGAAAGCATTCAGAAAAAAAGTCACATCAACTTTAATAGATGAGACAAAAATAAAAAACATAGTGAGATGTTAGATTTGATCTAAACATGTCAACAATTAGATTACATATAAGTGGTCTAGGTGCCTCCTTAAAAGGGAGAGAGTGTGCAACTGGGCCAAAAAGCAAGATCCAACTATAAGAAACATAGCTAACTATAGGAAACAGAATTTAAATGTAAATCCATAAATAGTTTATAATTAAAAGGATGGAAGAAGACATACTACGCTAGCACTAGTAGAAAGAAACCAAGAATGATTATATTAATATCTGACAAAATATATTTCAGATCAAAGAATATTACCAGGGAAAAAGAAAGCCATTCCATAATGATAAAGAGGTCATTTCATTAGTGAACATTATAATACAAAATGTCCATGTACCTAATAACAACACTTTAAAATACACAGTGTAAAACCTTATAGAGTTGAAAGGAGAAATAGACAAATCCAAAATAATAGCTAGGGACTTCAATTTTCCTCTCTTAATAAATAATAGAAGAATTATAAAGAAACCAGTAAGGATAAAAACAGAATAAAACTATCAACTTAGGCTGGGCATGATGGCTGAAGCCTGTAATCCCAACACTTTGGGAGGCTAAGGTGGGTGGATCATGAACGAGGTCAGGAGATCGAGACCATCCTAGCTAACACGGTGAAAACCCATCTCTACTAAAAATATAAAAAATTAGCCAGGTGTGGTGGTGGGTGCCTGTAGTCCCAGCTACTCGGGAGGCTGAGGCAGGAGAATGGTGTGAACCTGGAAGGCGGAGGTTGCAGTGAGCCGAGATTGTGCCACTACACTCCAGCCCGGGTGGCAGAGCGAGATTCCGTCTCAAAAAAAAACAAACAAACCAAAAAAAAACTACAACTTACTTGTCCTTATTGACATTTCAAGTATGGTAGAATACACATTATTTTCATGCACAAATGGAACATTTATCAAGGCAGACTACACTTTGAACCTTAAAGCAGTAACAATAAATTTAAAATAAGTCAGGGCTTACAAAATGTGCTCTCTAGTCACCATAGAATTAAATAAAAAATAATGAAGAGATCTCAGAGAATTCCCAAGTATCTGAAAACTAAACAACACATTTCTAAATAGCCCCTGTTAAATTTAAAGCAATAGAGAAACAAGAAGTTATTTTTCAATTAAATGAAAATGAAAACATATCAAATTTTGTGGATTTTTAAAGTCAGTACTTATGAAAAAATCTGTAATGTTAAGCACCTACAGTAGAATAAAAGAGAGGCTTCAAATCAATGACTACAACTTCTTTCTTAAGAGATTAGAGAAATAGGAAATAAAACCCAACAGAAGCAGAAGACAGAAAATAATAATAATAATAATAGAAGAAGAAACAATAAAATACAAATTAGAGGCCAGGCATGGTGGCTCACATCTGCAATCCCAGCAGTTTGGGAGGCCCAGGCAGGAGGATTGCCTGAGGTCAGGAGTTCAAGACCAGCTTGGGCAACATGGTGAAACCCTGTCTCTATTAAAACACAAAAAAAATCAGCCGGGCATGGTGATACGCAACTGTAATCCCAGATATTTAAGAGTCTGAGGCACGAGAACTGCTTGAACCCATTGCACCACTGCAATCTAGCCTGGTCAACAGAGCAAGATTGTCTTCAAAAAAAAAAAAAAAAGAGGAAAGAAATTAGAAAAACAATAGGGAAAAGGAATAAAACCAAAAATCTTGTTTTTTGTTTTTTGTTTCTAGAAGTAATAAATAAAACTGTTAAGCCTGTAACCATACTGATCAGGAAAAAAACTGTCAAGGCACCAATTATCACTACCAGGAATGAGAAAAATTATATCACTACATATTTTATATATATCACTACATATTTTATATATATTACAAAGATATTAAGGGAGTACTATTAGCCATTATTATGTCAATACATTTTACAGCAAATGAAACAGACAAACTCCTTGAAATATACAAACTGTCAAAACTCACTCAAGATGAAATAGAAAACTTAAGTAGCCCCACAACTATAAAGAAATTATAGTAGATCAAATCTAACAACAAATATAAAGTATAATATATACCGACCAAGGAGGTTTGTTTCAGAAATACAGAGTTGGTTTAACATTGCAAAACAATCAATGAAGTCACCACATTGACAAACTAAAAAATAAAATCTGTAAATCTGTATGATATTCTCAATAGACCAAAAAATAATAAATTGACAGAATCCAACATTTATTCCTGATTAGAAAAAAAAAAAATACTATCAGCAAACACGGAATAGATGAGAACTTTGTAAACCTGATAAAAGCACATCTATGAAAAACCTAAAACAAACATTTAATTAATGGTGAAAGACTAAATGCTTCCTGATTAGATCTGGAACAAAGCCAAAATTTTCCTTCTCACCACTTCTTTTCAACATTGTATTGGAAGCACTAGCCAGTGTAGTAATGTAAACAAAATAAATAAAAGGCATCCAAATGGGAAAGGAAAAAATAAATAAGTCAGTAATCTAACTCTATTATCTGATTACATGACTGACTATGTGGAAAATTCAGTGGAATTTACACAAAACTCCTAAACGTAATAAATAAGTTTATCAAAGTTGCAAAGACACAAGATTGTTAAGTAAAAAACAATATTTCTGTATACTAGCAATAAATTTTCAAAACTGGATTTTTAAAAAATACTACTTACAATAGCGTCACTCAATTTGAAATATTGAGGAATCTGGCAAAAATATTCAAGACTCTCATAATGAAAACTACAAAACTTTGCTAAGGAAAATTAAAGAATAAATGGAGAGTCATACCCCTTGTTCCTGGGTAAGAAGATTCAGTATTTTAAGTGGCCAGTTTCCCCAAAATCAGTCTTTAAATTGAACAAATCCCAATTAAAATGGTAGCAGGCTTTTATGGTTGAAATTAGCAAACTAATTCTAAAATGTATGTGGAAATACAAATAGCCTTTGAGAACACAGTTTTTTTTGTTTTTTTTTTTTAAAAAGGACAAAGTTGGATAATTAACACCATCTGGTTTTAAGACTTCTTACGTTGTGAGATTAATAAAGACACTGAGGTCTTGATGTAGAGCTAAACAAATACACTGAGGGGACAGGAGAGAATCCAGAAACAGAACACACATATATATGGACGACTGACTTTTACAAAGATGCAAAGACAATTCAGTGAAGAAAACACAGCCTTTTCAGCAAATGATTCCGGGACAACTGGATATCCAAATGTAAAAGATAATAGCTTTGATCTAGTCCTTGTATCATATACAGAAATACATGAGTCTAAATCTAAATGTAAAAACTAAAACTACAACACTTATTGACAAAAATATAGGATGGAGGAAGTAAGGGGAGTGATGATTTCACACTGGTGATGTCAAAATAACAAATTGCAACATTTAATTATGGGCAGTTGGTTATGTGCCAATTATACTCCAATAAAACTGTGAAAACATGTTTCTTACCAATGTAACATGGAAGAAGTCACAGAGAACAGAGGCGTTAACAATTATTAAGCAAGTAGAGATGCAGTAAGTGCATCCAGCCCTTGCATCACCGCAAATCAATCTTATAGATGACAACCTTAAAGATATCATTATTATCATTCTTTCATGCATAAGTAAAGTGAGGTTCTCAGAGAGAATATTTTTCTCAAAACTCATCCACTTACGAGTCAGACAGTTGGAACTGAAATCTGCAGTTCTTTAATAAATTCAGCCTTTACTCTAGTAAACTGGGATAAACAAGGATCATGGTAATCAGAGTAATAAGACCTGGGTTCAAATCAGAGTTCTCCACCTGCCAGCTTTGTAAACTTGGTGAGTTAATTAGAAACTAAGCTTCCTTTTGTCACCTAAAAATGAAAGCAATAATATGTCTCTCATGCAATTTCTCTGAGAATAGTATAAATAATAGTAAATATATACCAAAGTGCAATAATACATGTATGTTAGTCTGCTTGTGCCGCCATAATAAAATGCCAAAGACTGGGTGGGTTCAAGCAATTGAACTGGATGGGCTTCAACATATACATTTTGGAGGAACACAACTCAGTTCATAATAATATGCAAGCAAATTAGGAAACAAGTACAGAATACCTCTTGCTTTTTGACTTTCTTTTGCCCCAGAAGATTATTATTTATTCCCGGTTCTATTCTCACATCCCCTACAGGCCACTCCTAATTGTTATTAAAACAGTTACAATATACAGCCAATTTGCAGAGAGTACATTTTGACTTCTTCCAGACTAAAGTCAATTCTAGGCTACCAAGCCAGAGGCAGAACATGTGAGACAATGTGGATTTGCAACTACTTAATTTATTGGCACTGGTTCTACAAAACAGAAGGGAAAGAACTAATGTAATACGCACAGAGGCTCTGGGATACATAAGTTTGGGTAATGTTTTACATATAACTCCAGCGTTCCCCTTATGACCCTGGTTTTGGTCAACACATAGGTACCTGCCAGACTTCTCAGATTCTCCTTCAAGTTTCAACTACCTGGAATCTGTGTTACATTATTCGAGTTACTATTTCTTCTTTTGCAGGTATTATTTTTCTTTACCATTTTATTAACTGACATTGAGCAAGGAAAAGTCTCACAGCCTAAATCTTCTTGGTCAAACTCAATCTCTGGGCCAGGTGCAGTGGCTCACACCTGTAATTCCAACACTTTGGAAGGCCGAGGCAGGTGGATCACCAGGTCAAGAGATCGAGACCATCCTGGTCAAAATGGTGAAACCCTGTCTCTACTAAAAATACAAAAATTAACTGGGCGTGGTGGCACAGGCCTGTAGTTCTAGTTACTCAGGAGGCTGAGGCAGGAGAATTGCTTGAACCTGGAAGGCAGAGGTTGCAGTGAGCCAAGATAGCGCCACTGCACTCCAGCCTGGGCGACAGAGTGAGATTCCATTGAAAGAAGGAAAGAAAGAAAGACAGAAAGAGAGAGAGAGAGGGAAGGAGGGAAGGAGGGAAAGAGGGAGGGAGGGAAGAAGGAAGGAAGGAAAGAAGGAAGGAAGGAAGGAAAGAAGGAAGGAAAGAAGGAAAGAAGGAAGGAAGGAAGGAAGGAAGGAGCTCAACCTCTGTGTTTGATTCACCTGGTTTTGTGCTCATAGAAAAGAAAACATTTTATAATTCTGCACTGTACATTTCTGACACAGCCATTTTTCCAAGTTCTTGTCAACCAGGGCATTTTCACTTTTTTTCTTTTTTTAACTTAACTCATTTTACTTCTAAATAGCTGTGATGCCAGTCTCTCCCCTATGATAATGGATTTCCATTCTCATCAATGTAGCTCTTTCAAAGTCCCTTCATGGGTATTGGCAACAAGAAACCGGCAGCTGTAAGGACTGAGAACAGACACACGTCATTTTCCTGTGCTTTGGTTTATTGTGCTTCAGGGATAATCGTGTTTTTTTCTAAATGAAGGTTTATGGCAACCCAGTGTCAAGCAAGTCTGTCAGCCTCATTTTTCTAACAAGATGTACTCTACATGTGTCTCTGCCTCACAAAAAATGTGATTTGGTAATTGTTGCAATATTTCAAACATTTTTGTTATTTTTTATCTGTTATAGTGATCTGTGATTAGTGATCTTTGATGTTACTATTGTAATTGCTTTGGGGCACCACGAATTGCACCTATGTAGGACTGCAAACTTCATTGATAAGTGCTGCATGTATTCTGACTGCTCCACCAAACAACCATTCTCCCATCTCTCTTCATCTCCTCAGGCCTCCCTATTCCCTGAGTCACAACAATAGTGAAATTAAGCCAATTAATAACCCTAAATCAGCTGGGCATGGTGGCTCACACCTGTAATCCCAGCACTTTGGGAGGCTGAGGCGGGCAGATCACTTGAGGTCAGGAGTTTGTGACCAGCCTGACCAACATGTTGAAACCCCGTCTCTACTAAAAAATACAAAAATCAGCCAGGCGTGGCTGTGGGCGCCCGTAATCCCAGCTACTCCAGAGGCTGAGGCAGGAGAATCGCTTGAACCCGAGAGGCAGAGGTTGCAATGAGCCGAGATCACACCGTTGCACTCCAACCTGGGCAACAAGAGTGAAACTCCATCTCAAAAAACAAAACAAACAAGCAAACAAAACAAAATAACCCTAAATGATCTCTAAGTGTTCAAATGAAAGGAAGAGTTGCACATCTCTCAACTTCAAATCAAAAGGCAGAAACCTTTAAGCTTAGTCAGAAAGGCATGATGAAGGTTGAGACTAGTCAATAGCTAGACTTCATGCACCAGTTAGCCAAGTTATGAATACAAAGGAAAAATTCTTGAAGAAAATTAAAAGTGCTACCCCAGTAAATATACAAATGATGTGAAAGTGAAACAACCTTATTGCTGATATAGAGCAAGTTTTATAGGTATTGATAGAAAGTCAAACCAGCCACAGCATTCCTTAAGCCAAAGCCTAACCCAGAATGAGGCCCTAACTCTCTTTAATTCTATGAAGACTGAGAGAGCTGAAGAAGCTGCAAAAGAAAAGGTGGAAGCTAGCAGAGGTTGGTTAATGAGGTTTAAGGAAAGAAACCATCTCCATAATATGAGAGTGCAAGGCGAAGCAGCAAGTGCTGATGGAGATGCTGCAGCAAGTTATCCAGAAGATCCAGCTAAGATCATTGATGAAGATGGCTATACTTATCAGTAGATTTTCAATATAGACAAAGCAGCCTTCTACTGGAAGAAGGTACTATCTAGAACTTTGCTATCTAGAGAAGAGAAGTTAATGTTGGGCTTCAAAGCTTCAAAGGACAGGCTGACTCTCTTGTTAGGGAGAGTGAGTCACTAATGCAGCTAGTGACTTTAGGTTGGAGCCAATGCCCATTTACTATTCTGAAAATCCCAGGGCCCATAAGAATTATGCTAAATGGGACAACAAAGCCTAAATGACAGCATATCTATTTATAGCATGGTTTACTAAATATTTTAAGCCCACTGTTGAGACCTACTGATGAGAGGAAAAAAAGATTCCCTTCAAAATGTTACTGCTGATTGTCAATGTACCTGGTCACCCAAGAGCTCTGAAGGTGATATACAAGGAGATTAATGTTGTTTGTATGACTGCTAACATAATCCATTTTGAAGCTGATAAATCGATGAGTAATTTAAACTTTCAAATGTTATTATTTAAGAAATACATTTTGTAGGGCTATAGTGCCATAGATAGTGATTCCTCTGCTGAATCTGGGCAAAGTCAATTGAAAATCTTCTGAAAAAGATTCACCATTCAGTTGTCATTGAGAACATTTGTGATTCATGAGAGGAGGTCAAAATATCCACATTAACAGGAATTTGGAGGAAGTTGATTCCAGCCCTCATAAATTACTTTGAGGGTCAAGTCTTCATTGGAGGAAGTAATTGCAGATGTGGTGAAAATAGTAAGAGACCTAGAATAAGAAGTGGAACCTGAAGATGAGACTGAATGGCTGCAGTCTCATGGTAAAACTTGAACAGACAAGGAGTTGTTTCTTGTAGATGAGCAATAAAAGTAGTCCCTTGAAGTGGAATCTACCCCTGGTGAAGATGCTGTTAACACTGTTGAAATGACAACAAAGGATTGAAAATATCATGTAAACTTAGTTGATATAATAGCAGCAAGGTTTGAGAGCATTGTTTTCAATTTTGAAAGATATTCTACTGTGGTTTAAATACTATCAACCAGCATCACATGCTATAGAGAAATCTTTTGTGAAGGGAAGAGTCAATTGACTCAGCAAATTTCATTATTGTCTTATTTTAAGAAATTGCCACAGCCACTCCAGCCTTCAACCACCACCAACCAATCAGTCAGTAGTGACTCACATAGAGGCAAGACCCTCAACCAGCTAAAAGATTACAATTTCCTGAAGGCTTAGATGATTATTAGCATTTTCTTTAGCAATAAAGTATTTTTAATTAAGGTGTGTATACTTTTCTTAGACATAATACTATGACTTACTTTATGGACTATAGTATAGCATAAACATAACTTTCATATGTACTGGAAAAAAGTTGTGACTCACTTTATTGCAATATTTTCTATATTGCCGTGATCTGGGACTGAACCCATGATACATCTGAGGTGTGCTTGTATTCTGATCTCTCCCATTCCTGGATTTTTAAGCTGTTAAATAAGAACAATAGAGCATTGTTCAAAGTACTTGTTAGAGATAGATTTTGGATATGAGTTCTCGAGCATTATAGAATATGTGTCACAAACCTCATGGACTCTTAAGCCTCCTGTGGAATTACATTCTTACTAGCATTTCCATGAAGTGTCTAATATGAGAACAGATTTGTTCAACTTTTGGGAACCAACTGATGAGCTAAGTTTTCAATAAGCAACACTATTGTTTATTATTTACAGTTTTAAACCTCTAAATATAAAACAAATTGGTGGCTCCTTCACTGGCTTACATATATGTGTCTACTATTGAAAATTCATGTAGATTCAGAAGGTCACACTTTCCTTTACATTTACAGTGTCCAGATTTGAAAATCAATGTGATATGACATGTAAATCTCAGTTTTTAGTTTTAAAAGGTATTTCTTTATAATTTTCTAATCATATTTAGCATCAGTCCATATAGATATATGGAATTAGAAGAGAGGGGTTATATTATAGTGCCTCTTTAAATAAAACTTTGATTTCTATTCATAGAAATTTAATTGAAGATAATTTTTGGTGGTAAAATTCTAGGAGTAAAAAGTGTGTTCAAATCTTTTATGGCCTTCTTTGGATTGCAATAGTGTTTGTTTTTACTTAAACTTGTGCTTTTTTTGCTTTCTTGCAATTTGTTACTTGAATATGTGTTTGCAAAAGGGGTTCTTCATGTTAGAGGTAGAAAATTTTGTGAAAGATTGGAAAACCTATGAGTTTAATGCTCTCTCTTCTGCAGAAATAACATGAAATTTAAGAAACAAGAAATCTTACATAAGCCATACTTCAGTCTATCGATATGTATATGAAACCACTAATTCCAGTTTGGGATTTGAGCAGTTCTGGACCAATCCTAAGGCTCTTCACACTGCCTACTCCAGGGAGGCCTGAAATGTCAAAGTCTTATGTCATCTCAATTGTCATATCCCATCTTGCTGCAAACCACATAATCTATGAGGATCACTGCCATGAAAACTCATCAGTGCTCCTCTCCATGAACAACATCTCCCCAGTTAAAGTCCTCTTTACCAAGTCTGAACATTTTCAGATGGAAATATCTATTCATTCACCTGCAGTCAGTGCATAGAAACATCACTTAATGAGAACTAAAACCACCTCTGAGCTCTCTGTTCTTTAACCTTGTAATATACTCTCTCCATTTTTGGTTAAGCAGTCCAGTGCTATAGTACCAGGGACAGAAAGACACTCTAGTTCTTCACTGTTGACATGAGAATGCACAAAGACAAGCTCAAGTTTCATTTTAATGGTGATGGAAATGGGAGAGGTGAGTAAAAAGCTGCCTCTATAGAGTGTTTTCTGCTTGTTTGACAGAGTTCTGCTCATCAGCCAAACATTATTAGGGGGCACTTGTCCTTCAAATAGTATAGTCACTCAGAATAAATACTATTAAGAAACCACAGGCTGAACTATCAGGCTAACAATTATTTAAGCTATGTATTCTGTATGACAATGAATATTGTATTTACAGTATTTGCCAAAATAACTTCCATTTTACAGATACACCCCTAGATTACTGTTCAGAGGCTGGATGCCATGCCATTAAATTAATACTGAATTCACGTACTAGACAATTAAATTAATACATCACCCCCACTGTCTCCCACTCTCCTTTCACCTATCTCAAATTTGATCACCATTTGATACATAAGGTACTGTCGACACAGGTTGCTATGATGCCAGTTTACCAAAGAGATTTTTAAAAATTTGTTTAGAGAGTGTACACACTTCTTCAAAGATAAATGCACACCAGAGAAAATCCTAACAGCTTTTAATTTCCATGCTTTTCAATTTTATTGTTGTAAATGCAACTGTTTATAGGACTAATGACACAGGCTGGCTCTATTGAGTCAATTACACCAGTAGGCAGTTGGATCAGATTCTTTACTCATGTTCCATTTACTCTATGTGGATGTTTGATATTTGACTAAATTGAATTGCACCAGAGAGCCTTGGTGCTTTCCGTCTTCTGCATCTCTGCACACTTTATAGAACAATGAAATAAATGATAATATGCTAGATGCAGGGTGGTGACTGTGCACAAGCACATGTGGCCATAGCTACACAGTGAGCAATAGTCAACCAGCAGCTTGGTGTATTATATGAGATGCCTCAGTGATGGCAGGATTCCATGGGAAGAAACTTATCAGATTGATATATGGTGTATATATGCTTCAATTTTTAGTTTATTGTTGTTCTGTTTCTTAATTTCACAGGGGAGAGAGAAAGTGGGATCGATGAAGACAGAAAAAGGGGTAATTTGTGATGTCATGTGCTCCTGTTAGTGACAGTAACACAGGACCATCTGGACTTGGGTAACATGCAGGCAGATGCTGAGCAGACTCCCCACACACTCCTAAATGCCAGAGTGCTTCTCTGCTGACCCACAACTAAGCATGCAATTCTAGTAATGAGCCGCCCAGTGTGCAGGGAGCTTGATGGTTCCGATTTATGCCACACTGTGGCAAGATGCATAATGCAGCATGGCTTGCTCACTCATTTCCCTCGTGACATATACCATGATATTGTCACCATCTATTGTGCTCCTAATGATGAACCAGACATAGTATGTAAATAGTCTCATCTAATGCCAATAGCAAAACTCAAGGAAGCAGTAATATCTACCATAATACATAAGAAACTGGAGACTTCGGATGCTTATTTATTTGCCCTGGAGCACCTGGCATTGGTATTTGAACCCAGATCTGTCTAAATCAAATCATATTCTTTTATTATTATGTTAGGGCTTCTCCAACAAACCCATCTTTTTTTTAACTTCATTGGTTTTTGAAGGCCAGAGTTATAAAACTTGCAACATTGGTATTAAGGAAATATTTGTTACATTCATAATTTTATTTTATTTTTTTTAGTTTATAGCACCTCTACCCTAAAGCATAGTGAAAGAAAACAGCTAGTTAAAACACGATAATGTATATCCTAACTCTTCACATATCTTAGAAAGAATTGGATAACCTAGCCTCAGTGGGAAAGATTCTATTTGGGAACTAAATTTCAATGGCCAATTTAGAATTGCTACTACTAATGGTAAAAAAATCACTTACTCATTTTGCAGTTTTATAATCATACATAAGTAACTAGATCATGAGGGCAAATGAACAAGCCATAGGATGCCAATTCTGTATGTGTTTTATGGGTTAATCTTGGGGTAAAATTTATCTGTTAGTTTGAACTCAAGCAAGAACACCACCATTATCTTAACAATACAAAACAAGAAATCTAAAGCTATTGTTTTCACACTGTCTCACAAGGAAACAACTAGTGTGAACTTGTTTGTTTCCCATTTCTATTTGAGGCCTTGCTAACGTACTTTCTCCAGTGCATTTTAACCATCTTCCATGGACCCATATTTTGGGACAATGGAAGCACTTTAGACCAGACTTACAAAGGCTCTCTCATCACCTGAAATATAAGAGCTGTATCAGTGTTTTAGGGTCCTAAATCAGGTGGAACTCCTTTTCTTTTTGCTGATCTTCCAGAGTTAACGTTTTCCATGAAGAAAATTTAGGAAGTTATGGCAATAGCTTCAGGTCTCTCCTGGGCCCACACAATAACTATATGTTGGTAATCATTTCAATACAACTAATGAAGAAACATAGTTAAAGATCTACAGCTGCTGCACCAGTCAAGAGTGGGGTAGTGAAGTGCATTGTAGTAATACAAGGACTTGTCATCATTGAACTTCCAAAGGTGTGTAGTGATGTAGCTTGACATGGGTTGGGGTATTTTAATAACTACCTTTCCAATGTTTGAAATAAAGTGATGGACAAAATATTTAAAATCTTATGTGAGTTTTAATCTTCTGCAGCATTCAACCAAGTGAATTTGGGTTTGTGACTGTAACTCTTTGCTTTAGTTTTTCTGTCTCCCAGACTTCACACAGTTCTTTGAAGCTTCATGGTGGGTAAAAGTTTTCTAGTGTATTCCCTGTTAGAATTTTTAAATAGTGAAGCAATGTCTCAAATATACTGTGTTGAATCCTTAAGACTTCATGCTCCTTAATAATCACCTTAGAAATTAAAATAAACTGGAAAGCATTCAAGAATATGTTTTAAAGACATTTGTGACCATTATGAACATTGATAATTTCATATATATATTTTATATACATATACACAGATATGTATATGTATTTTAGCTTACAAAACAAAGACATGAAGAATAACAAGAGGTCTCAGTAAAGATGAGAAAATTGTTTAGAGTTTGTGGAGGCCAAGGTATTTGATAGCAGTAACATCATAACATGGTGGTTATCATACATATATTAAGCACTTGCTTGGAGCTGAGCATCGGGTCACAACCCTGAAAGCCAAACATTTCATCTGTATTTTATAAATGGAGAAACTTGGTTTAGAGAGGCAAGCTGCCTCCCCAAGGTCATTTGATTAGTACGTTCAAGAGAAAGAATTTGTCTTTTTCATTCCCGAGCCTCTATTATCTTTTAATTAATCCTATCCTCACACACAAAAAAATTTCTCTATGTAAAACTAGTCAAGTAATTTGTTTCTTTTAAAAAGGAAATAAATAAAACA
Organism: Papio anubis; assembly: GCF_008728515.1. Taxonomy (NCBI): domain Eukaryota; kingdom Metazoa; phylum Chordata; class Mammalia; order Primates; family Cercopithecidae; genus Papio; species Papio anubis. Next base: position 91,722,386 of record NC_044982.1, read on the forward strand.
TATAATCCAGGCATTGCTTCCAGTTAACTTACCGATGTCTCCCCAGTTCCTGAGAGTAAGAGCACAGTGTAGCATTGCTCTATCCAATATATTGAGGATGCTGTACTGAATAATGTTTAGGCATTTGGGAACTGGGTTCAGATTGCCTGAAATCATGTATAGTTCTACCAGTTATTAGCTGTGTGTGATTAACTTCTCTGTGCTTGGGCTACCATATTTATAAAATGGGAGTCATGACAGTTCTTGTCCTATAGTATTATTGTGCAGACTAGATGAATTGAACTCATATACACACAGTAAGAACCCAATAAATGTCAGTTAAAATTATTATGGATATCAGTTGTTGAACAAATGGGTAGAAATGTCAGCAAGGAAGATTTCCATCTCAGTGGTTTTACCTTATTCTCTACCAAGCATTCGTGCTTTCTTTGATATATATATATATTTTTTTCTTGTTGCATCATCCTGGTGATTTCTCCAAAGCAGTAGAAGCAGTTTTTCAGAATAGTTTTGCCTATTGTCAGCTAGCTATATGAGACATGGACTTCCAGTTGCCCTTGGAAGGTACCAAAGTATTATCTGAGATGAGATCTTACCCAAGACACTGGACGGCATCCTAGTGCCCGAAACCAGTCACTTCTATCACCAGGTGAGCTGATTATTTCAGGGAATTTTACTCACCTGATCTTCCATTAGGGCTGCTTCGCAAACCAGAGCATGTGCTATTTCTAGTGAAATGATGACCCTGCTTCAGAACGCAGGTACATTAAGGACACTTAATTACAGATGATGGTCCTGTTTAGTTGTTAAGGGAGTGAGACAAGATGGAAAATTGTGAATTTAGATTACTAGATAACAGAGACTTTTTCTTTTGTACAGGTAACTCATGATTTAAGTATAAGTGACAATGAAAATTGAACCACACCATCATTTAAGAAATTGCCCTATGATAGAACTAGAATTTCATATATATTTGGCACATTCTCAGCTAAATTGACCCAGTGTAATTCCAGGAATATGGCAGTTAAAAATGTGCCCTTTGGAGGAAAAAGAGGGAGTACAGATTCCAGGATAATAAATACTGGAGGAGTGGGGGAATCAGAGTATTGGCTTCCAGCTGGCATGGCAGAGGTGGTTATAATTGAGAAAAATAAAAACTTGGATTAGGCAGCCATTCAGTACACTCAAGCTGCTACTCTGCTACTACTAGATCAGTATGCCTCAAAATCTAACTTTTACCATTTTGTAACAACTGTGGTCCCTGCACTGCTATAATAAAAAAAAAAAATCCATCCCATTGCTATATTTTCTTTACGGATAATAGCTGTCTTTTTATATTTAAGTAAATATCACTTTTTAAATTCTTTTTTCCTATCTTTTTCCGTCCAGAATTTTGAAGGCTATTTTATGTGTCTCTTTAAAAATGTCTAAGTTTATCAGGTTCACAAAATGGAAAAGTTAAGAGGCAAAAACTGTCCTAATTACAATCACGCTCAGCACTTACTAAGATAGGCACACTCCTTAATTCTGTATTTTAACAATCTGTAGATTATTAATTCTATAAAAATCCAAGCAAAGAATACAAAAATTGAAGTAAATAATTATAAAGGAAAATCTTTCAAACACATACATCATTTTTCTTTTCAGATGGCTGCTCACCTTCTTGAGTACTGGGGCCTCTGTCTGGGGCCTTCACTCTTTAACCTCACCATCTGTCAGTAGGGTTTTAAGGCACAGTCTGGGATCTTTATTTTTCTGCTTACACATACCCAGATAATGCATTTACATTTATTTTAGAGACAAGAATAAAAGTTAAATTTTATTTTAGCCTGTGCTATTTGGAAATCAAGCATCTGGCTGGCTGAAAAAGGCTATGGTACCATTTTGTTTTATAACTTAGAAGGTGCTGAACTCCATTCTGAAGGAATTAAATTCTCAGAGGGTATTTTCTGGTGCTGTCTTTCTGAGAAATCATCATCCTTAGCACTCTGCCTCATTTTCCACCAGAATCGCCCTTCACCAAATGAAGTCAGGGAAACTCAAAAAGCAGCCTTACAGAAACAAAGACTCCAATCTGCAGAAGGGACCATAATCTTATTGTGTCAGTCAGAAACTCTGAATTGGATCTGCTCGCTAAATTCCCGCTATAATTTTGTCAGCCACATCTGCAGCTCTGTGTCTCTGTATCACTGTACTTGGACAACTCAGACACATTGCGGCTTGTTATTTTTCTCTGGCTTGCTTTTTTCTCTTTTGTCTTTCCTTGTCTTCTATTTTGTTTTCTTTTTTTCACCTATGTCTTTTCATCTACTGGCAGCTGTTTCCCCGACCTCGTACATCTAAAAAGAGTGGTGTGTGTAGTTTCCACATACCTCATGGGGTTCTAGGAGAAATCTGTATCACTGTACTTGGAGAACTCAAACACATTGCAGCTTGTTATTTCTCTCTGGCTTGCTTTTTTCTCTTCTGTCTGTCTTTCCTTGTTTTCTATTTTTTTTTTCTTTTTTTCACCTATATCTTTTCATCTACTGGCAGCTGTTTCCCCTGACCTCGTACATCTAAAAAGAGTGGTGTGACATCTACAAAGAATGGTGTGTATAGTTTCCGCATACCTCATGGGGTTCTAGGAGAAATTGTCTTCTTTACCATCTCAAAGGAATGCCAGTTTATCAATAGAACACACATAATGATCGTGGTGGTGCTAGAAGCTTCCATATACTGACCATCTTGATTCCAAAGATGGAAGGCCCCCGAGGAGTCAAATGTTTTCCCTATAATGTTGAATAATGTAATTTCTATTCACATCTCAACTGCCTGCACTTTACTTCCAGAGCATCCCATTCCATTTTGAAACTTGGTCTGTGAATGTGTTGGGGATAGAGCTAGCTTTTGTCAAGGAAACTGTGTGTATGGGCTCTGCTGAAAGCGACGATGGTCTTGTTGCTGTCTCCTTTTAAAATTGGAAGCGTCTGAACGCAGTGTAATGCTTCAGAAGTGCATGTCTTTAGGAGACAGATTTTTCGCTGCCTAGGTCTGAGTGGAGCGGCCCTCATGCTGCCTGACAGGGCTGAGCTGCGGTTGCTTCTCCAGAGGAGACAGGACACTGTTTTCTCTGTAACAAGATAAGGCAGCCCAGCTGTATCTCCTAAAACACGCTTTATTTTTGTTGCTGTTGCCCTCTCCCCTCCCACCCCCTCCTTCAGGTCGGCCCTCAGTGCCCTCCGGAGAAGTACACACGCTTTATGGCCGCCTCTCCCTTTCTGTGAATTAGAGTTGCCCTAATGTCTCAGCCACAGGAGAGGGAACAAGGGGAGTCGGAGGCAGGCAAGGCCATTTCCTCCTCTGGTTACCCTGAGAGGCGAACTGATGAGAGAGGTGTTTCATTACATTCCAATCCCAGCCACCGTCCAGAAAGGGGGAGATTCTGTTAATTTTACTGAAGGCAAATATTTATTTTCTTAACATAGCCCTGCATTTTTTTTTGATACAGTAATTTGGTTTTACCATTGCAATCTGTAACTGAAATCACTCACCTAAGCCAGAAAAGCATCATGCAGCAGATATATATTTATATTCCTACACTTACATTTTTACTGAATCAAAGTCTTGATTCTTATGTACAGACTTTATCAATTATCATCAGTCTTTATCTGCAATTAGCATAATTTTAGCCTTTCAAAAATTGAGAAAGTTTTCTTAATTATTACCTATGTATGGTTAAGCTAGGTATCTATGGTAAGAATTTTTAAAGTAACATAGGATCTATTAAAATATAGTATTTGAGTTAAAATAGTTGGGTGTTGTGCATGAGAAATCATGAGAGGCTATTTTCAGCAATCCACGTTTTTCTATGTTTCTTTAAGACAGGAAGCAAAGAGCAAATAATTTACAAATACATTTTTTCCTTTTACAGATTTTATATTTCTCTTGGTTATATTTTTAATGCTGCAGTTTGTCCATTCATCATAAGAACAGATCAGTAGCTATCTAGTTCTAATTTCAGATATCCAAAACTGTATAACAAGCTAAGCTGTGTGTTTCCACTTTGCCGGCAGAGTATGCCCTTCTTCGAGGTAGTTGCAGATGAGAATAAACCACCTACAAACAAACGTCCAATCCTAAATCTTGGCATCCTTTAGCTGTGTGGTAAAACTCTATTACCACCTCCCCAAAGGGTTAATGGCGCCACTATCCAAGGGACAATTCATTCTCCTGCTAAACGCGATGACAAATAACCATTATTCTTTCCAACTGCACTGATAATCGGGACAGCTTAAACATTTTCGCCAGTATAAGTGAAACCATTAATCCTCTTGGATTTCATGATAAGTGGTGACTGTGAAATAATGACTGTGTCATTGTAGGCAAGAAAAAATGTTAACAATTAAAACAAGTTAGCCATTATCTTACCGGGTACTGAATCGCTTTCACATTTCATTTGCAATATTGTAAATGATATGTACCTTATTAAAAAGCTCTTATTATCTAAGAAACCTAATTAGTCAAAAATCTGCAGTCACCACTATAATTTTCTAATGATATAAATGCTACAGTGGGTATTGGACATGGGGAAATGTTTCTGTTTATCCATAAAAGATCCACAATACGTCATTGTTTCCCAGAAATATCATAGTATCTAACTTATTTTTTTCTGGGTATAATTATATTTTATTTTAAGTGATCCACCTGGCTATTATTGAACAGACTGCAAAATCCCTCCTTAGCTAACAGTGTATTTAAGCCAAACATTAAGCTTTCTGCCAAAAGATGATAAAAGTCCAAGAAAATAACAATTACAATTTTATAGTGTGTTGGAGATTTTTTTTTTTTCCTATGCTCAACCTCAGCAAATGAAACTGATAAACTGATCTGGGAGACTTAGTATACCTCCATGCTGAAAGGGGGGGTCCCTGCATTTCTCACAGGGAATGTCCAAGATCAAGTTCAAATCCAATAGTTTCATTCTCCAGACATATAAAATTATGAAAATAACATCAAAATTCTGGAGAAAGAGTATGAATGCAGATACTATATCTAGATATTACATACATGTTTGTAACAAAGAAGTAAACATTAACAGAATAATTCTACATACAAACACAACCGTAATTTTTTTCTTTAGAAGTCCTATAGAAAGAGGGAAGGCATATAGATTCAGTGGTGTGTTGCACAATGCACTAGCATATCTAATCCTTATGGAAATGACTCATGCCAAGCACTTAGACTCCTTGTCATTTATAAGTGTTCAATGAATGTTAGCTATTTTAGAATCACCAGTATATCAGATTACTTCAGTAATATCAAATAGAATGTATATGCATATATATGGTTGTATAACAGACACAAATGGACTTTCTTACATAAAATGTGTCATAATAGAAATGACAGAAATCAACGCCCTTCTTCCTGGAGTCAAATTCTGCGATTGTGAGTACTGGCTATAACTTTTTAGAATCTGTAAATCATCCTTTACTTCCTCTTTCAGTTTAAATTGCTCAGTGGTGCCTGCTTTGCACCCAGCATCATGCTTGGTACTGGAGCAAGGGGAAAACAAAAAGAAACCTTATATGTGGCCCTTACCCTAGACTAATACTTTGTCTATATGATGAGGTTTTTCCTGTGCATCTTCCTTGTTAAGAGGTTATAAAATTTTCTACAGTTGTTAAGAAAATTATATATATTAAATTATGTATCACATAGCTGGAATCATAATGAAACAGCAAAAAGACTAGGGAAGGTTAATGGAGACTGAAGAATCAACGTGAGTGGAAGGAAGAGGAAAAAAAGGAAAGAAGGAGGAAAGGAAGGAGGGAGAGAAAGAAAAAGAAGGAAAGCATTTGAACAGCAGGTTTTATGTTGGGTGTTTGGGAATATGCGATCTAGTTTGGCTCATAAACTGTGTGAAGTTGGGATTCTTACCCCCATTTTACAGATGAAAGCAAATGCCAATGCTGTTTGGTTTATATTTGACATGTGTTCTAAGATTAGTAACTTGGCTTTATTCCATCAGTTCCAATTGAAGCAATGCTAAAGCAATGTCAGAAATCAAGTTAAAATCCAACAGTGAGTCTCCAGATGAACCTACCAAAAGCACCAGGAGTTGAAAATGGCTCTGATCCCCTGGTGCAGTGTTGCATTTAGGTGAACATTCCTGCTGTTCCTTCTTGAATAAGGGGTTCTGGAGCTTCTACTTCAAACAATGTTGACACAAGTGCCCATAAACTTAATTCTCTAGTTTCCACTTTTTTTCTGTTAGTACCAGGATTGGCTCACCGGCTTCCCTATTAAATGTCACCATCACACTCAATGCCAAAAGCCAACTTAGAAACACAATCATTTTAAAAACATGTACACCAAAACATAAAATATATAAACTGTAAATATATGACACAATGGAAAGGAAAATATAATTATATCAAGAATTCTTGGCTAAAGAAAACAGCAGAAATTAAAGCTGCACTTTTGAGCTTCCTAGCAGTGAAAGCAAACATGGAACCAATACAGTCTAGATTTTATCATCAGATTTCTCTTCCTCGCTGCTGGGAAGTAGAATGCCCCAAGGCAACTCCTCTCTCCTGTCCCCAAAGGTGCAGGTGACCATTTGTTATGTTCTGAAATGTCCTATTCTCAGCAATAATCGTAAATGCAATGGAGAAGTCACTACTTTTATGCCTCCCTTCGTTTCTTCTCTCTTTCATTTAGATCGTGCCAGTGATGGGTCTTCAAGGAACTGAAAAGATCATTGTAACTAAAGTAAGCACAGTGTTATGTTTCTGCAAGCCAACTGGTCACTCTAACCTGGACACTTTACTATAGGAATGGAATGGGAATGGAACCAGTACGGACTTACCTGTGTTCCCCAAAATTCATATATTAAAGCCCAATCTGACTGCATTTAAGCCTTTAAAGAAGTAATTAAGATTAAATGAGGCCGTAATGTGTCCAGAGTTTGTTCCTTCCCGTGGTTTCATGGGCTCGCTGACTTCAGGAATGAAGCCACTGACCTTCAAGGTGAATGTTACAGCTCCTAAACGTAGTGCAGACCCAAAGAGTGAACAGTAGCAAGATTTATTATGGAGAGTGAAAGAATAAAGCTACCACGTTGTGGAAGGGATCACCAGCAGGTTGCCGCTGCTGGCGGTGGGCTAACTTTTATTCCCTTATTTGTCCCCACCCATGTCCTGCTGATTGGTCCAGTTTATAGAGTGCTGATTGGTCCATTTTCCAGAGCACTGATTGGTCCGTTTTACAGTGCACTGACTGGTTCATTTTACAAACCTCTAGCTAGCCACAGAGAGCTGATTGGTGCATTTTTAGAGTGTTGATTGACTCATTTTACAAACCTCTATCAAGCAACAGGGTGCTGATTTGCGTTTTACAATCCTAGCTGCAGAGTGTTGATTGGTGCATTTTACAATCCTCTTATAAGACAGAAAAGTTCCCACCTGACCCAGAAGTCCAGCTGGCTTCACCTCTCCATAAGGGTTGGCTCTAATCCAATATGACTGGTGTCCTTATGAGAGGAAGAGACCCTGGGACACACAGCAAGAGACATCAGGGTGGTCTGCAAGCCAAGGAGGCAAGCCTCAGGGGAAACCAATTCTATTGACACCTGGGCCTTGGACTTCAGCCTTCAGAACTATGAGAAAAAGTGTGGTGCTCAGGCTCTCTTTTCCCAGGATGTTAACAAGTATGTTGCAAAAGTGGACATCAATAGAACTTGAGAAATAGTGAGCTGCACATAATTTACCAGATTTCTTCATATATTGGAGTTGCTAGTATAGGAATATCATGGAAAGAGTTTCTCAAATGGTAAATGAAAGCCGGTTTGGGGAACCATCTTAGATCACTTGGTTTTCTTGTAAAAAATTTGCACCCATGGTTTGTTGGTTAAGGGACAGTCATTTTGATTTTGTCCCCCATGCTGGTCTTCACTATCATGGAAATCAAACCTGGGAATGTCTCTTAAATAAGTGAGACAAAGAAAATGAATATGGCTAAGAAATATGAGTAAAGTTCCAGGCAATTAGGCAGGGAGGAAGCTGAAGGAAAGGATTGAGAGCTTGGCTTTGAAATCAACCACAGGTTTGACTGAATGCACCACTTTTATTCTATGTCATCCCTTAATTCTGTGTAATTGAACTTTGGTTCCTTATATATAAAACGGAGTGATAATGCCCTGGTCAAATTAAATGCTCAACAAGTAGGGAAGGCCATTGAACAGAAGGGGGTGGCCAAGGAAGGAAAAGAGGTATACCAAGGACCACAGAACAACCCACCTGGACCTGCTATTCCTGGTGATTGTTCCCCGTGCACACTTTAGCTATTTTAAAGTCACAGGCTGCTGGAGTCTGTGCATTCTTAAATCAGGAACTTAAGTCAGTTCTTGTAAAGTAATGTATGTACTCCCATGAGTTTATGCACTTCTGATGAACTGACCACTGGGTACACACTGAAAGTGTTACATACTTTCTCATGCCTCCATAACCTTCCATCTGCTCTTTTTTCTGCCTGGAATTTCCTTTCCCATGTGCCCTCTCTGCCTGACAACTTTCTACTCTGCCTCCACGTCGTGACTCAAGCATCACCTCTTCTCCGAGGTATCCCTCAAATCTTGAGGGTGAAGTCAGGCAAGGATTCTCCTGCACTCTTCTTCACCAGGTGCCTTCCATGAGTGCAATCTTCTTACCATAGCTTCATCGTCTTCATGTCTCCCCAGCACAGGCCCAGACACACACGGCATGGAAAACAGAAGTTTGTGCTTTATGCTGTGGGTCCTTGAGCTTCTGCACAGTGCCTCCCGGCATATGACAGATGCTATGGTTTTGTTGTTTTGTTTGAGTTTTTGTTTTGATTTGCAGTAAAGTATGTTTGTTTTTAGTTTTCAGGATTTTTTTTTTCTTTTTGATGTATCTTTTTGAATATTTAAATCACATATGCCGTTTCTAAATCAAAACTATTAACAAGCCTATTGTTGAAAGACAGAATAAAATAATCATTGTTTTCAAAACCTCAAACTGGAACACATAATTTTTTAATTTTAACTCTTTTTAAAATTATACTGTAATTTCTGGGATAGATGTGAAGAACATGCTGGTTTGTTACATAGGTATACATGTGCCACGGTGATTTGCTGCACCCATCAACCCGTCATCTAGGTTTTAAGCCCTGCATACATTAGATATTTGTCCTAATGCTCTCTCTCACCTTCCCCCACAACCCCCAACAGGCCCTGGTGTGTGATATTCCCCTCCCTGTGTCCATGTGTTCTCATTGTTCAACTCCCACTTATGAGTGAGAACATGCAGTGTTTGGTTTTCTGGAACACATGATTTTTTTACATGTCCATGTATCTGTATAAAATTTCTTCCAAAGCAATGCACATCAAACTAGGCTAGTTACATACTTAATGACAGTTTTTCACTGAAAAAATAAATTGTACAAAATCAGGCCTGTCTTGGTTTTAGGTAGCCATTCGTTTAATGTGTGCCTACATCCTCCTGTCATATGTAATACAACCTGGTCCTGACCTTGCCACATTCACATCACATTCTCCTATTATCTGAAAGGCCATGATGGGGTGCTGCCTCAAATAAAAATAGAGTGCATCACAGCCTCTGAAGGAAACAGGCTGTAACTGTTAATAACAATCAGCTCTTCCCTTGATAGCCACATTCACCATGAAACCATTTTCCTTAGATACACATTGTAATTTAAGGGCTCTGAGCTCATACAGAAGTCTAGGCATAAATCTACTAATGGTTTCATCCCTAGGGAATCCCTTCATGTTCCCTTGGAAATGCTTCTTCTTTTCTTTGCACCCACAAGAAGCCTGGAAGTGACCACTTTCTAGAACCATTACTTTCAGGCCCACCTGGCCACTGCAGTTCCTGCCAGCTGCCTCCCCCAGATCCCACAGCCTTGGTTGTCCTAAGAACAAAAAGTTCCTCCAGAAAGGCTACATGGAGACTCCAGTTACCACTAACATTAATCACACGTGCACACTGCCTTGTACCTGCTCTGGTGGGATTTACTTACACATTATTTTCTGCTCAACTGAGCAGAACCATTCCTGAGAAGTACCCCATATTTCAAACCATCACAGTTCTCTCTTGATCTTTTTAAATTCATTTACAGAAGAAATATTTGTTTTACATTTTTACATTTTGATCTCATAACACTTTCAGGAAATTTACAATTTCTTATCAGCATAGTGATTTAGAGATAACAAAATGCTTTCAAATACCACACCTCTGGTAATTCTCATGACTACACAGGAGAAAGAATTCTTTTAAGGAGGAAATACAAGTTTAGAGAGATTAAGATATTTGCCCAAAGTCAAATGGCTGGCAAAGGGTGAAACCTTAATGCAAACTCAGCATCTTTAACTCTATTTCTGGTTTTCTTATTATCCAACCCTTTTGTCTACTTTTCAGATGAAGTTCAAGGGTAAAACTACAAAAGAGTATGGAAGGAGGCAGTTGTTGGAGAATGTTTTCAGTGAATCATTTGCTTTGGAAATATCTACCATGATGCTCTAATATGTCTGTGAAATGAAGATTAGAATTGCACTTATTGCTTGTCTGATAACTTGCTTACCGAAACTATCAATTAGTCTAGGTAGCTAGCATTTTCAGACACTGGCAGAAAAGTAAGCATTGACTGCAAGGTCTTCTTCTCAAGTTTATGTCAGATTCTGAGTCAAAATGAGAAGTTATGTACAATCATAAATGCATGCAGCATTGCTACTTAATTAGAAATACGCATCAGGAGAGTCAACAAAATAGATGTGGACTGATAGACTTGTGTCTAGAAGAAAAGACTTCACTCTGAAGCACTTTAACCTGTAACCATCTGGGAAATGCAATGGAAGGACAAAGTGGAGGGATTTCGATATTAGAAATGTCCAAGGGAAAATGTTGCTTGGCTTTTCTTACCTTACCCACTGTCAGGCCTCAATTATGTTCAATTCCATTTGTTTTGACCTTGCTTATTTCTTAAGAGCAATACTACATGCATGTAATTTTTTCCTTGAGAGTAGGCTGTTCAAAGAACAAGCACCAATTCACGCAAAAGCAACCCCACTGAAAGCAAGTATTTCAGGGAAGGACACTTAACCACAGCCCCAGTGCTGTGATTTGTAAACCAACATGTTGCTCCAGGATGCATCCAATGGAGTGAGAGTCAGATTCTGGCTTTGCCTTTGAGTCACAAGTTTATCAGAGCCTGCCTGAGGTCATTACTCCTGAGGTGACTGTCTTGTAACTAAGGAGATGCTACAGGCAAGTGGAGCCTGTCGTGTTCCATCTACTCTCCGGGCCTCAGCCTGTGTCTGCAGGTGTTTCTCTGTATTGAATCTCCCTGGGGAATCCTTGGCTTCACAGCAAAAGCCGGCTCAAGTGAAAGTGATTTGATTTGGATCCTATTACAGGCACTTTACCTCTTCTATTTCCGTGATAATAGCAGATTGGAGTCGATTATTGTACTGGGAGGGGAGTTAATGTGATGTCGAGAAACATTGGGAAAACTGGCACCAGGAGAGAGGGATAGATAAAAAGTTTAGCCCAGATTGAAATGGGTGGCACAGGCCAGTGCAGCCACCAGTTAAGCATCCACCTAGACTAGTTGTGGTGTTTTGCAAAGGGTCAGGATCATTTCCCTTACTGGTGCTGCTGAAGGGATAGAGGGTATAGTGGCTACTTTGTTTAATTGAACCAACCTATCGTGTCCTCCTTGTCCTTTTGCCCTGTCCTCTGCAGCTTTCCCTAGACTATGCTGCCTCTCTGTCAGCCCCAGGGCTGCAGGACCCTCAAGCACTGGTGGTCTGCAGTCCTTTTCCCAGGAGGGCAAAGGATACTGGCCTTGACAAACTCACCTGTGATGGTCACACCACTCACAAAGATATCTGGACTTATTTTAAAAGAACTGCTTTATGTTGCTTCGCAAAAGAGAGAGGAAACATTGAAAAATTTCCAAGCACGCCTGCTAGGGAACCAGGCACTATCTGCAAGAATGCTTGTCAGGCCTCTTTCCCTGTGGCCCTCATATGTGTCCAGCAACAGAAATCAGCAACCCCGGGTTAGAAAAACATGATGCAGCCGATAAGACACCCCTAATAGGAAGAACAAACAATGTTCGACCACTTGAAACTTGAATTTATCAAAAGTAAGTAAATATCACAGTATGATTTATCCCTTGCATTATAATATTTATGCCTATTTATCCCTTACATTATAATGATATGTCACCATCATAATGATGAACACTATCAAATATATTGTCTTTGACTAGAATTTTCATTTCTGAAAGTGTATTCCTGCTTTCTGAATGTGTCAGCCTAATGAGATGCATTGTGCCTTTGAGACTAGATTTTCGTTTTCTTTACAGTTATGTAAAATAGACATGCAGAATGTTCTTTCAAAGGGCGATAGAGCAAGATAGGGAAGGAATCTTTATTCGCTTTTGCTTTTGTCTTGTTTAACTTTGAAATATGATATACATACAGAAGAGCACATTGCATACATCTATAAACTACACATACCCAGATTCAGAAAGAGAAGTGCACAAGCACTCTAGAAATCACCCTGCTGCCCCCCGTCTCCATCACCAAAGTTAGTCCTCCGCCTTGACGTCAGACAGCACAGATTGGTTTTGTCTGCTTTTGAACTTCAGTGGAATCACACAGTATGTGTTCTTTTGTATCTGACTTCCTGCACACACCATCATGCTTATGAGATTCACACATATTGGTGAATATAATTGTGGATGGTTTATTCTCATTCTGACAGTGTCTTTTGTGTGAATATTTATCCAATCTCATGTTTTTAGCATTTGGGTAGTAGCCAAATTCTGGCCACTACAAATAGTGTTGTCCACAGGTAAACATAGGTAAGCATTTATACCGGGTATATTCTGAGGAGTACAAATGCCTTGTCACAGGGTAGGGACATGCTCAGCTTTAACAGCTACTGCTGAACAGTTATCCAAAGCAGTTGTGCCACTTTTCACTTCCACTGGGAGCATATAATACGAAGCCTCTGTTGCTTTGCATCCCTCCAATATTTGGTATTTTCTGTCTTTATAAATATTGCCATCATGCTTGGCCTGTAGGGTATCTCATGTGGGTTTAATTTTGATTTACCTGAAGATTATAAAACATTGAGTACTTTTTTACATATGATAACTACTCAAATAACTATTTGGATATTCCCTTTTGTTAAATGTACATTCACATAATTTGCCAACTTGTGTATTAGATTGTCTCTGTTTTGTAGGGTTTCTGTACATCTCCTAGATATAAGATTTTCATGCAACATATGTATTGCAACCATATTCTTCCACTCTTTGTATTTTGTTCTATTTACTTAACAGTGGCCTTCAATTAATAGGTGTTTTATAATTTTAATATAATCTGATGTATCATGTTTCTCCTATAGGGTTACCACATCATGTTCTGTTTAGAAAGCTGTCCCTATTCGCAAAGATCATGTTTCTCAACAAACTATCTTGTAGCAAAAATAATGTGAACTTTTCTTGATTCTGTCATGTATTTGGTTGTTGACTCTACCACAAACTGGTTTCATTAGGCCAGTGTGAAATTTCCCTGACTTTCTGAAACAGTGGAATGTACCCATTTCACTCATCTTGAAAGGGAATGTATCATAGAGCAGCAACACGTTAGCTGACTGAAAAAAGGCAGACGTGAAAAAGTGGGCTTATCTCTAATTCTGCACTGGCTTCATTCTAAATCACATATTTAAGATGAAGATTTTACACAGCACCTGATTTAAGTAAACACAATAATTGTTGAGTATTATTATCAGCACTAATATGGGTACATGTAACTAGTGCCTTATAACTTGCAAAGCAAAACCTCATTTAATTGGACAGTCACAACAATCCTGTAAAATGGGCCATTGTTTTCTCTTGTTTGGGCTGTCTAGTGTTTCCTGTAATATATTATACCAGTATTTGCTGAACTCCTACAATGTTTCAGACACTGCACTGAACACTGAAAATATAGCAGACAAAAGATGGATGACAGTTCCTGTCCTCATGGAATTTTTTTTCTACCGTGGAGAGACTGAGAATTTAAAATAAATAAGAAAAGGCTTGTATTCTAGAAGATGGTAAGTGCTCTGGAGGAAAATAAAGCAAAGAATGAAGATACAGAAAGGTGAAGAGAGAAAATACAATGTTCACAAAGATTGACAGGGACACCTTACTGAGACTTGACCAGGAGCAAGAACAAGGAAGCATGAAAGAATAGCAAGGTATAAGCAAATGGAAGGAAGGGAGGAAGGGAGGAATGGAGGGAGGGAGGGAGAAAGGGGGGGAGAATGGAAGGGAGGGAGGGAGGAACGGATGGAGTAGGGAAGGAAGGAAAGGAGGAGGGGAGGGAGGAAAGGAGACACAAAGGCCCTATTCATGGTCAGGACACTGTTTGAAGAGCTGTGTCAGCACAGCTGGGAGTTGGAAAGGGGAGAGGGAGGGAGGGAGCCTAAGAGGTCAAAGGGGGCAAGACTTGGTGTGACATAGGAGGCTATGGTATGAAAGTTTGACTTTTATTCTGAGAGCATCTTTGGAGGGGAGGAATGGTTTGGGAGGTTGACCCTGGCTGATATGTGAGAAATGGCTGTAGCATGGAGAGTTGGCTATGATAGCCTAACTATGAAGCAAATGTAATAATCTAGGTGAGAGTTGATGAAGGCAGCACTGGAGGTGGTAAGACACTGGATCTATTCTGAAGGTATTAACAACAGGATTTACTGAGGTATTGGATGTGGGATGTGACAGAATAAGGACACTCAGAGATAACTGCAAGAATTTGGGCATAAGCAAGTGGAAGGATGGAATTTTCACACGCTGAGATGGGAAAGACTATGGAAGAATGGGTATAAGAGGAAAGATCAAGAGTCCAGCTTCTTGACTTTACTTCTACTCAGTTCTCCCTGAAATCATTTTACTTCCCAAATACCAACCTCTAAAAGTTTTCTTTTGCCCTCTGACTGGTACTCTTGATATCCACATGCCAAACCAGCATTGTATCTATTACACAAAAAAGACATTCCAAATACAAGAAGACTGTTAGTGTTGAATTGGTCAAAGGTGATGCATTTCTTTGTTTATTCACTTGTAATATGAGAATGTGTGAAATGTTGTCTGTTATGTATGTAGATTGTCAGACTAGAGAGATAAGAACTTATGGGGAAAATTTCCCAATACTTGTGAAATGGACTATTGGATAAAATGCTCCCCAAAATGATACAATCCAAGTTGATAATAACGTTTCTTAATTGCAACAGCTTTTCTCCATCTAACTATAGAGGAAAAATACAAATGGCAGGATATTCACTTTATTTTAAATATTAGAAATCAGTAAGTTATGTAGCTAAGTCTCCTTCTGAAGATATACGGTCTAGTTGCTCATATGTTTCCTCATTTAGTAATTTCTATGAAAACATGTTAAGGCGAAACACAGATGTTTTGCTATGATGTTCTCAGCCTTCAAACCTTTTCCATAACCAAGGTTGAATAAAGAGTCATGTATTATCATGCAATGTGTGTGCATGTGTGTTTCTCTGTGTGTGCTCTTGGTCTACATGACTTTCTTTGCTGGGTGGGATATACTTACCTATCTAGATGCTTGCCACTCCTCATCCATCCCCATCTTCCCAACAGATATGGGAAGACATAATTTTCCAACCACCCTTACAGTGAGTTGGGCCACAATGCTGGGTTCTGACCAGTGGAATAAAAAGACAATGTGTATCACTTTTTAGTTCCAGTCAAGTCATTATATAACATAGATGGAACCATTAATTTTGATCCAGAACCCGTGAATAGACAGTTGGATATACAAGTTCCCATCTTTGAGGACCTTTAACTCTCATGCTGAGGATCACACCTCATAACTATAGACAGAGTGCATTGCTGAAGGCCATATTGGCCATGTGTATAAAGAACTATGGGACCCTGAAAGAGTAATGATTTGGTTTTCTTTCCCTTCTAGGAATTGGATAAGTGAAGAAAATTTCCAGAAATAAATGACATCTGAGAAAGAATTCAGTACGTGGAAATGGAGAGGAAGGGACAGAGCAAAGGAAGTGTGAAAATTTAAAATAATGCAAATAGTTTGAGATGAACCAAACTAAGGGAGCTTCTTGGAATGCTAATTATTAAGCTATTGTCTCTCAGATTCAAATTCACCTTCTGGTGTCCTGCTCTGTGATGGTGGAGTGAAAAATTAATTTCTCCCTTGTCAGCTGACTTCCTGTTAGGTTTTCCTAAGGGGCACTAGAGGAAAACTGGGAAGCAAGAGAAACAGGGAAAGGATTTTCTTCTTTCTGTTTGCTTCTGGTTCTTGTAAGGGTGACACCAACAATGACTCTTCACCATGATCATACCATTTGATTCAAGCCCAACTACTTTCTCCACCCCAGCACCATCCATACCTCAAGTGCACCGGCACCAAAAAAAAATTGTGCCTTCTAAGGACTAATTCCAGATGTGTAGAGCTTCCTCTGTTTGTAGGTTATGACAACCCGTTTCCTTTCCCTGTCTTCCCCGGTCCTGTGGGGTAAGCTCTTCCTGGTGTTAGTATCTCTGAGTTACTTCATGCTTTTTATTGCTCTTTCAGTCCTCCAACACCTATGTAATCGATATTAAATTCTGTCTGTTGAAATACCTGGTGTGGTCTTTGTTTTCCTGACTGGATCCTGATGACACAGTGCTGCACCTAAAAAGTGTCTGAAGGGCCAGCTGCATCATAAAGGAAAGGCAAAAGGTGAGGGTGGAGAAATCTTGAGGTAGAAACAGGAGAAGTGTGGTCAAGCCAAGGGCATGCCTGGGAAAGGAAATAGTGAAGCTAGAGGGTCCATTTGGGTTTATGACTTGGAAGCAAAATCAGCTGGCTTCAGTTCTATAAATAAGAACAATGGCAAACATAGAAAATGAAGTGAGAAAGCTGAGTGAGGTGTGTGATAAAGACTTGATAAAGTTGAAATTTTGTACAGAAGGAATGCATGGCTTAAGGTGGTGAAGGTAATCGTGAAGAATGTCTTTGTTTCTGCTCTGGGGCTGTGGATTCCAATAAGGTCCCTGGAGGAAGAAACAATGGCCAACAAGGGAAAAGGGAGTCAGTAAAGGGATAGGGATAGAACACAGAATCACTCAAGGCCAATTCATCATTAGGAAACGATTAAAAGGACAAGCTGGCAAATGCCTATATAGGGCTCTGCCACAGGCCCGAGATAATGAATGGCTGAGGGTGACTCCATGGGACTTCTTAAAATTAATTCAGCTGTCAAGGAAGAGGCAGGGTGATGTAAACTGTAGGAGTGGGGTAATTTATGAGATTTTGGAGAGTTTTTAGCTTGATTTTTCAGTAATATCCGTAGGAAGGTCAAGGACAAAAACTCTATACATGTAATTTTTAAAATTAAATGGTTTCTTAAAAAGGCAGACGGGTATGGTTGTTATAAATCAGCTGAATAGCATATTGGCATGATGTGGGGTATTGTTAAGGGCATATAAATAAATTTACTGAAATCCATGCTTAAATTCTGTCTGGATACTGTAGTATATGACTATATTGTAGTTAAAAGTGCTCAGCAAGAAACCTCTTAAAACTCCCATCTCTGATACTTTTTCTCATTGTACAGAGTAGCTGCATACCTTCAATGTGTAACACACTGTGATCACGATATGGACATTACATTCTAATAAAGAAGGAAACAATTGGCCAACTTGAGACATTTCTAAGCATTTAGTAAGCATTATAAAGAGCAAAGTTAAGAGGCATATGACAAGTCTAGAAAAATATTTTCAGTATGAGAAATTGTTAACAATGTTTACTTCTTGAAATCAGCAAGAGAGGTGAAGGAAAGGAAATATATCTATTTTAGAATGCATCCCTTTGCATTGTTTCGATTTTCAACCTACAGCTATCTTACTTTTCTAATTTAAAAATATTAATAGATAGTTTAAAGGAAAGTTATATAACAAAAATGTATCATGGGATTTCCAAGAAAACATACTACTTTTGGCTTTGAGAACAAGGAAAATTTTATATAATAAATAGGCAGCATTTGATCTGTGTTTTACAGAATGGATAGAATTAGATTGTCAAGCACATGACCAATAAAAGATCCTTCAGAAAGCAATAACATCATAATGAGCAAGGCAGATGTGTGGTATTTAGAAGAAATGGACTGTGAATAACGGAAGTAACTCCAGTTGGGCTAGAAGAGCCAATTACAGAATCCAGACTGTTCAGGTCATGATTTCCAGAGGATATCAGTTAGGAGTCAACATCAGTTGTCTAGGTGAGAGATGATGCTGGTGTGGACTAGGATGTAGTAGTAGACATGTGTTAAAGGATTCAGGATATATGTTTGCTGATGGACTGGATATGGGCTGTAAAGAAATAAAAGAGTCAAGAATAACTTCAAGTTATTTCATCCAAGGCTACTGGATAATGGTTGGTGCTGTTTATTGAGGAGGGGATGTTAAGGGTAAGGCATATTTCCTAAGGGAAATCTAAAGGTCAGCATTGGATGTGAAGTCTGAAATACTTATTAGTGAGTCAAGTGAAGATGATGCGCAGGCATTTGGGTTTGGTCTGGGATTTGAAGATGTTCAGGAATGGAGGAGGAATTTGAAAATCATTGACTTATACCTGGCATTGGAAGTCTGGGAATGGAAGAATTTACCTAGGAAGAGAAGATAATTTGTGGTTGGTGAGGCTCTGTGAACATGTGAAAAACTAGAAAGTTCAGATCCACACTGAGGTGAAGGTGGCTTTAGAGAAAAATAAAATTTGAGATTTTTAAAAGGAAAAAGTAAAATTTATGAACAAACAGCAATTAAAATAGCCTAGCAATAGATGCAGCACTGATGAGGAAGTTGAGTGACTGAGAACTTAAATAACTTGACCACAGTCTTACAAATAAGCCTCAAATCCAGATCTCTCTGACTTCACATCTTGGATCATTTTCACCATAGGTAATAAACTATGGAAACCTTACTGCAGAACCAAAAAAGCAACCAGGCCAGGGAAGATAAGGATTGTATCGAAGAAGAGAAGAATATAAAAAGCAAGACAAGAGTAGAAAATTAACTCATGACTCCAACGGTCTACCACAAAAGTCTTTAATGAGACTCTTAGTGAAATAGAGCAGATGATTAAAAGAGAG
Source organism: Papio anubis (assembly GCF_008728515.1). Classification (NCBI taxonomy): domain Eukaryota; kingdom Metazoa; phylum Chordata; class Mammalia; order Primates; family Cercopithecidae; genus Papio; species Papio anubis. The sequence continues at coordinate 91,741,582 of NC_044982.1, forward strand.
AGTATCTGAAATACCATAAAATCTCTAAGGTAACTTTTAGCAAGACTCTTTCCAGATTACTCTAAATTGTAAGGAGTAGTCCCCATTAATTATTTGTTTCTGGAATCCAAGACCTCCTTTGGTACATCATGCTAAACATAAAATTACTCAACTGGTGAGGGACACAGGCAATTTCAAACTCTTTACTTTTTCTTAGAGCATATACAAGAATAAATATGAAAGGAATAGAGTATAAATAAAAATCAGTAGGCTAAAATTAGTTGCATATACAAGAACCAACCCCAGATGGATTAAACATCTAAATGCCAGAAACAGAGGCTTCTAATTTCAGCTTGGACAAGTAGAGAGCCAAAAAATAAAAAATAAAAATAAAAAACACACAGAGGCTGTCATCCTTGCAACCAGAAAATCTTGATATGGAGCAAAGTAACAACTTTTCAGGAACCTATCTAAAAATCAAGATCACAGGACAAAAGCGCATTCCAAAATCTGAAAAGAGAAAGGCAATTGCAAAGAGATATGGATGCCAAACAAAGCAATAACAACTCTTTAAAATGAAGAAGAGAGAAAATAAAGACTTAAAACTCTAAGAGGGGATTTTGATAATAAGAAATATTATAGAATACTGTTGAAAATCTGCCCCTGATACTTAATAGCAAAGGGAAAAAAGTGACTATATAATGCAATATTCAGACAACACTTATGACTGGGTGATGGAGATAATCCGAATCCAGATGTGCAGAGAACACAGCATCTCTAATATATTATTTCAAACTGAAATGCATGACCTGAATCCCACCATGAAGAAACATCATATCAACGCCAAACACAAAATATTCCATTCTCAAAAAATGCCCGTGCTCTATTAGACTAAAAATTAGAATTAAAACATAAATTTTCTTATTATTGTATTAAGTATGTGCTTTTGTACTCCAGTATGAATAGGACCAAGTTAAATTTTAATTCAGTTCCCGTTCACATGAGGGGGAATATGTAGATTTATAAAGTCTGAATTTTTAAAGTCTTATTGTATTGAAAATTTTATGATATTAAGCTGTAACAAATGAAAGCAACCTACACATATTAAAAGAAAAAAATTAAATTAGGACTTTCTCATTTAGCAGAATTTTCTTAGTTCCGTCATTGTATGTTGGCCTGTTAACAATAGCATTTTTTCTCCATTACCTTGTTTACTTTCTCAAACGTAGGATGGGTGCAGTTGGGAAAGCTGGGGTTAAAAATCTCATGGCAAATTCTCATTTCCACTAGCAGAAGAAAAGAAGATGGATATAGCACAAATCACTATGTACAATTTATGGAAAAGCGTAAAGGTAATTTAATATTATTATGAAAAATACCTGTATAATGGAATCATTTGTGCTATTATAGCAGGTCTAGAAATATAAAATAATGTGAAGAGAAAGTGACCTATTGTTGCAACCTTACATTACAGAGATATTACTATGCATCAGCCAATCATTTTTCATGTAGCTAAATTTAAATAATAAATTAGAGATAATATATTCACTAATCGCAATAAATAACCATAACAAAAATGATTTCAGAACTAAAAATCTATTAAAAAATAGGATATTTCTATGTATTTATTTGCATTACTATATAATTCAGTGGCTTCCCCCTTTATTCTAAACATGTTTCCTTTAGAGTGTATAATAGGTGGGTTACGTGAGGTACAGTTACAAAGACGCTATTTTCTCTAAATTTTGTTTTATTTAATTTTTTTTCTTAATATTCTTTAGAAAATTTCAATGGGTAACCTTTATAGGAAATATACATATATTCAAGAATGCCAGCAAATCTTTTCATGCACATCTATTTATACAATATATTTGAAATGTACGGAGAATTTATCAATATCAGTGTTCAAATGCCCCGAGACACACATTATTTTTCAGAATATAAGATATTTTACAATAGTTTCTTCGTTTAGTGATTAGTCGATAGATGTAAAAATATTGCTTTGCTATTTGAGATGCTGCATAATTTACGGCAACCTGGGAGGACAGTGGATTTGCCTGTGGTGTTCAGGGATTGGCTCTCTTCCAGGTACAAGTGTGCATCAACAAGGGAGCCTGAGCAGGATTGCTGGCATTCTCCTCCCTACCTCTGAGGCAAAGAAGATTCCAGAGCTCCTCTGAAGGTCCCCCAGAGGTCTGGCTTCTTAGGTTGTTATGGGAACTATTTCTCACAAAAGAAACCCAGAAGTGACAGTGTCTAAATTCAAAGAAAGAAATGAATGCTGTTTGCCAGCCAGGTACAGAAATTTGCTTACTGCCTTTCTTGCAGTTGGGAGATGTTTGCAAAGATGAGAAGGACTCATTTCCCTTGAAAAAAAGTGGGAGTGCCAGTAGGAAGTCAAAATGGCGCCGTTGCTTTTCTACCCATGCAAAATAGTAAATGAATTATTTATTACAATGGCATAGGGTGATGTACCATGTATTGCTCAGAAGAATATCATGGACTTGGGGAAATTTGATAAAAACACACCAGTGTCTCTCACCAACTCTCTGCTTCAGATTGACTTCCTTGAGTCCCCTGAGCCCTTTCCGGACTCCGGGCTCTGCTGTTTCCCAGACTTCCCCTCCTCCATAGAATAATCTCTCCCAACACCTTCATTATGCTCATTTTATTTCTTCCTTCACTTCTGCCCTCAAATCTCAACTATTTTACTAAGTTTTTGACAGTAAAAAGCAAAGAAAAATTTTATTTATATTTTTCACTCTATACAAGCTCAAATGACAATCTGCTCTCCTGTGTCTTTCTCCTAATCAATGTATTTAACTTATTTGGATGAAGATTTTCCTGACATGACTAATTTTGCTTTCTGCAGTGCATGTAATAATTTTGTTTCTATCCAAATCTATTAAATAATAATGTTTATAGTTTTGAAAAGGATGAATTTGCTCCGCCAGGTCAGACAATAATGTTTAGTTCGGGGAGTGCATGGAGAGAAATTGAATTCATTAATAAGCAAAGATACCTCTGAAACAACAGAAACTTATAGCAGTAATTCTCCACTCAGTATTAGAGAATCAACATTATATTTATATTTATTCGATACTATCCACTTATACTTTTTCTATGATAAAACTTATAACTTGAATTCACACCACAAAATACCCAAATCTGATATTTTTCAACTAAGTTCAAGTGAACAAATAGTTTTCATCTATAGCACCTTCAGTATCTACAGTCTCACCTCTTGTTTGCTACCCCAAACAGATGACCTTTCTTCACATTTAGAACAATTGTAAGATCTCATCAGCAGGCCCTCCTCCAGCTTATTTCTTGTATTAATATCAATCCTAGAATGTATTCAAAACTTACTTAATGAGAGCCTCCTGTGTACCAGACACTGTATAACTTACCGAAAATGCAGCAGTGAAAACATCTGTCTTTCCTGCAGCTTGCATTCTAATGGGGAGAGGCATAAAATGAAGAAGGAAACACATATTTCTATAGGAGATTCGAGATCAGTGCTTGTGCTTTGAGGGAAATAAAACAGGCATTGTGAGAGACAGTGGCAAGGAGAATGGGGGTAGCTACTTTAGATGTGAGAGTTAAGAAATGACTTCTGTAGATTGCCTTTGCTTCCTTGTGGAGAATTGTAAATGAGAATGGCCAGAAGCACTAGAAATTCTACTGCAATAACCCAAGCAAGAGGTCTTGGTGGTGTGTTCAGGGTACCAGAGGAAGTAGTGAGAAGTAGTCAGTAGGAAATTAGAAGGTCAGGTGTGCAAATCAGGACTTCCTATTTGGCCATGCAAGGTTTGAGATGCCAATTAGAGAAGTGAATAGATCTGAGTTATATGTAAGAGTTGGGAATTACTTAAATGGTCATCTGGGAGTGAAGGGGAAGGGATTGTGACACCCAGCTTTATGTCTTGTAAGCTGGATGAAGAAAGGTGCTATTCACTGAACTGAGTACCACAGCTGGAAAAGGTTTGGCCCAAGGGCAAATTGGACAAGCTCTATTTTGAATATGATGAGGTTGAGATTTGTGTGATTTTCAAGAAGGTCAAAGATCTGGCAGGTATGGATCTGTAGCACTGGAAGGTGTCAGGGGTAGAAAACCAGATTTGGGTACCAGTACCATGTAGATGTTAGCTACAATCATGAGGGTAGATGAGGACCTCCAGGCACTACCTTATATCCCCTCTTGTTCTTATAGCCATGAAAAAGATGTGTTCATATTTCCCATTTGTTAACCTTCCAGTTGCCTCTTGACCCACCATATGAATGAGAGGATGAGTAATGTCCCTTCACTTGGCAAAACAGTTATTTTCCCTACCAGTCACAAAGTTGCTAAATCGAGGAAAGGATTTTTCAGCCCTCATGGTGACTTTTGGAGCATTTGATCCTCAGTCACTCCTTCCTTGTCCTTTGATTTTCATGACACAGCATATTTCCAGTTATTCTCTTGCTTTCTTGCTGTACCATCTCAGATTGCTTTGTAGGCTTATCCATCCACCTAGTCTTTCATATTTGGAGTCTTATCATGTGCTTCTTCTCATCTTGCTCTATTCCATTTCCCAAAATATTCTAAGTGCATGGCCTCAATTATTGGGGCTTCAAATGCCAAAGACTCACAGTTTTATATATGCATCCAAAGAATCTCCTCATACCTTTAAATCTAAATATCCAACTCCCCTGTCTTCATTTGAATGATCCAATATCATTCAACCTCGACATAAAAGTTTAATATTTTTTTCAGTGTTGGCTGAATGTTCAATGAATGATACTACCATGCAATCAGTTATACAAGTCTGGAGCATCTCTCTGATATTCTACTTTTGCATTCAGAACTATCCAATCCACTACCCAGTCCTTTCCATTTTATGTGCAAAATGTTTCTCAAGACCATTAATTTGCCCATATCTCAAATACTATTCCAAGCTGCCATACTTTCTTTTTTGCAATGTTTATCTCTCACAGCCCATCATCCCCATAGCAGCACACATATTTTTTTTTTCCAGAGGAAAACTGGATTCTGTCACCTCCCTGCTTAACACTATTGAAAGGTTTCTCACCACTCATGAGGAAACACCAAAATCAAGGCAGGACCACATACTCTGGCCACTATCTTTCCAGTTGCACACCACACTTTCCTCCTTCTCATTCCCTCTGTTCTAGCTCCAGTGGCTTTTTCTGAACTTCTAATAAGCTAGTATTCTTACCACCACTGGTCTTTCACACATGTTGTTCCATCTGTCAGTAACCTTCCCTCCCATTCCATCTAGTTTTCTGCAGCCTTTAAATGTCAAGCAGTATAAGCCACATGTACTTCAGGAAAACCTAAGAATTCCCTCACCCCTGGTTGAGGTCGTATTTCTTAATCATCTCTTTCCACAAAGCCATTTTCCTGTATGCTTTGTTGCTCATTTTTATTCTGTCTCTAGGTGTCTTTAAATGCTTATTACTGTGTTTATTTGATGAAATTCTATCTGCTCCACTAGAGTGAAGGCTCCATTAGAACAGCAAAGTCATGTGCTCATATGCTGTTGCTTTCTCCTGAATCCCAAGCACCTACTCCAATGCTTAGCACATAGTATGTACTCATTAAACATTGCTTCCATAAATGAATGAACTCTGGAGTAAATGTTGTTGAAAGAAATAAGACAGTAGTATTTTTCTTCAACATGGATAAATGTTTTCTGGATTTCTGGAGTAGTTCACATAATGGTCATTTTAAGAGGATATTAATTTTTGAGAATGCATTGTTAATGCTGATTGTCAGAAATGTATATGGTGGCTTCAAGTTTCTCTAGTGTAAGGACAGGCACATACCCTATGAGATGTATACAAGCCAGCTGAAAGAGCAGTGAAGCATTCAACAAAATCTGATCTACTACCTCTTTGCTGACCCTCTAGGTCATATCCATTTCACCTAATTCCCCTGTAATCCTTTACTTTAGATCTGCCCATGATATTTTGACTACTACCTTTTAGGTCTTAGAGGCCACATCTTTGACCTCAGGATCTTATCCACATGACCTATGTGGGCAGCAAGAGTGGGAAGATAGAAAGATCCTGTTACTTTATCAAATTTAAGGGGGACTTTTACACAGGCCTTTCCCCATAGAGCTACATGAATAAATGTAACAGAGCACACTGGAATGACAATTAGGAAATCTTTTAGTTTCGGTCTTGACCCTCAAGATCTAGTCAATGAACATTACTTAACTCAAGATTTAAGGAATCATAGGAAATATCATATGGGCACACAAAAAATGAAGCACTATCACATAAAGAAATCATGTAAACCTCCAAAGGAGTGGAACATGCCATTTATTGAGTGCATATCATATTCTGAGCACTTTTTCTGAATTACCTTGTCCTCAGAAATTTCCCATTAAATAGGTACTCTCATCAATGCCATTTTTACAGGTGAAAACCATGGTTTATTTTATTTACATGTTTATATTTATTTTTATTTTTTGAGATAGACTCTTCCTGTGTCACCCAGGCTGGAGTTCAGTCATGCTGCCATGGCTCACTGCAGTCTTGACCTCCTGGATTCTAACCATCCTCATGCCTCGGCCTCCCCAGTAGCTGGGGCTACAGGCATGAGTCACCATGCTCAGCTAATTTTTTTATTTTCAGTAGAGAAGCAGTCTCACTATGTTGCCCAGGCTGGTCTTAAACTCTTGTACTCAAGCAATCCTTCTACCTAAGGCCTCCTAAAGTGCTGGGATTATGGAAGATCAAAGTTTGCAAATGTTAAAAACCTCCCTTTAGTACGCAGAGTTAGCAAGTGAAATTGAACCCAGTGGTCCTAACTACTACACCTCAGTGCCACTCTAGAGAAAAAAAAATGAGCAGGTAGACTCCTTGTACCCATGTCTTTACCTCCAGAAAAGGCAGAGTAATGCAATTAAATGCCACTGAATTTAGAGTTAGAAAAAAATGAGTTTGAGCCTTCACTCTAATCTTAATTAGCTTTGAATTAATCACTTAGGCTTGGAAGGTCACTTTTCTCAAAGGCAAAGTGGGGCTAATAGTGTTTTATTTTTTTTTTTTCAAGATTGTATTGTGGATTACCACATGACCTAATTACATCACATAACACCTGTGACATCACCAAATCTTCACTCATTGTTTTGTAAATGGCAAAAATTTGATGTAAGGAGAAAACACTATTAAATAGGTGTATATTTATGCATCCACATATGTGTGTACATACACATACATATATATATACACACACACACAAATATACATGAGAAAATGCTATTTTAAATTCAATCATTATTAGATATAGTACACTTCTTCCCTTGCCCAAAAAAAGAGAACTGAATTCCCCAGGCACTTGCCCATCTGTGAATTTTAAACCTTCTGCAACACACTTCACAAGGCCAGTCTTTTTTGTCTCCAAAGCCCACTCTCTCTGCCTGAAGTGGGCAGGCTGGCTGTACACACAACCCTGCAGAATGGAGGGTTCAATGTGGCTATGGGAAAGCAGCCTGCAAAAACACTTAGGGAAAAAGCATTAAGTCCAATCTCGAAAATTAATGTTAACTTCAGATGTTCAGATTTGAGTAGGGAAGGCTCTGGTCTACTTCAGACAGGATCCAGTTATCTCACTTAATAACATAGTTGTAAATCAGAATAAAATTAAAAAGAGATCAAACCCTGTAGACAAATGCTTTGGCTAAATGCCCTCTCTTGTGATCTGAATACCAACTACTGTGTTGTATAGTCATTTATAAAGAGGCTTGGAGGTAGGCAATACTGGGGGGAAAGGGTCATTAATTTCAGCCCACCCAGAAAGGTGTTAACTATGCCCCATCCTTCTGGCTAGATGATAATTAAGCTGCCTCTTTTGTGCCTCCCCAGAGGAGGCATATATACAGTATTCCTCTACAATACAGCTAGTACAGTGCAATTGCAGTGAATAAAATCTTGTTTATCCTAAGGATGGGGTGGGCTCACCCAGCTAGGGGGGTTATTTTTAATTGGGGTACATAGCACATTGAACACCCTCTTAGATGAAAACTCTGGATGGCTCTGGGGCACATTTGGTTAACTCCCTCCCTGCCAACCCTTACCACTACTCTCAGGCATTGCTGAACACCATCCATAAAAAGATTTCCTCTCACTAAAGGTTTAGCACACTTCTCCTGTGGCAGGAATTCTCTAAAGTCTTTCCCAAGAGCTTATAATATCTACAGGAGACTGTTGATTAGTCTTCATGTGTTACTTTTACACTTTTGGGGCATAAATCAATGGTTAGAACCTGACATTATGCTAAGTATTTCCACATTAATTTTGCACTCTCTGGTTTTCAGGCCTGGAGATGCTTAAATGACTCATTCAGTGCAAGAGGCCAGTTCATTGGAAAGCAAAGGGTAGGTTCTTCCCATGAGTGTGGGCTGGGCAAATATGAAATCTGTGCTGATGACCTCTGGGCAGTTGTTTTGGGTGAATGGGGAAGTGTGCCTTGGATTTGATTAAATTTTTTGAAGACACAGTCTGGTCATTTGGTAGTTGCCAGGTGGGTATCTTTTTGTGCTGTTTCCGTTGATTCTAAGAACAATGAAATGTAGGGGAAAAACACAAGCAGCACCATGGTTAGGAGATCTTCGAATTTTGGTAATCTAGAGTACCTTGCCCTACTTAGCATATCGTGGGCCTCAATGCCCTTCTGTTGAGTGGCTCATAGGCAATTTACCAGAGTGGGAAGGACATGGTCTTTGAAATCAGATCTGATTCAACTAACACCTCTGAAACTGTTACATCCTATATTAAAAATGAAAGTAAAATAAAGATTGTATCAGATTGCAGTGATGACTCAAATAAAAAAAAAAATGGAAAATGTCTGACACTTTGCAGGCCCTCAGTTCATATCATTATTTTTTCATAATCCTCTTTTTCATACATGAAAGTCTACCTTTTACCCCTTACCTTTTTGCAAGTATCTTGAAGGCAAGGGTGTGGCAGGTTCATCTCCATTGATCCCCAGTGAGGAAATCAGTGAATGCTTATTGAATTAATGTTAGCATTCTAAAAGGCATCTAAATAACGTCTCGTTAGGAACAAGAAATGGTCAGAAAGCTTCATATATTAATAATTTAAGTAATACTCCTAGTCAAAAGCAGGTGTTGTCATTTATCAAAACAAGATGTAATGCATCAACTTAGAGGGTTAAGTGACTAGCTGGAAGAGGAATGAGGATTGTTTATCGTGATGGAAGCAGGCAATGGTCTGGGAAAAAGAAAGGAGGGAATCCAAGGATTGGAGTGGATCCAAAACAAATGAGTTGGGTAGTTGTTCTCTGGAGGAAAAAAAGTGGTGAAAAATTTTGGAAGGAGGTATAATTTTGGAAGTGAATGCAAATTGAAATGATGTCCCTCTGTGTCATGCAGGGAAAGTAGTGGCTTAAGCACAATCAATGTTATGTTCTGCATCTCAGAGAGAGACAATTGTGAGGTGCCCAAAGAAAAGTGACTGACAATAAATTCAATCCATCAATATTTCAAACTATGTTCACTGATAGTGTTCCTTATAAAGCCCTCAGATATTCCTTAGTGGAGAGATTACCTAGACTGACACAGATGGCCTCTAGAACCCTCACAACTCCCCCGCATCCACCCCCCTCTTCAATCAGACCAACAGATAGCTCATTTTGCCCTCTTCAGTTGGTTTTTACATCAGTTTTCAACAGAAAAATAAAGATTTTACAAAAAACAATCAAAATGACTAAAAGTGAGTAAAGGATTTTTACCTCTGCTCAAAAATGATAAGGTTTAAATTCTCAGCTTGGCATTTTAAAAATTAAATTATTTAATCTACCTGGCAGATTTCAAAATATATACATTGAAGCAAAACATCAATAACTACAAAAAATCTTAGGAGACAGTAGTGAAAAAGCTAATTCAAATATCAGACCCAGTGCCTCTTTTGGTAATGTGTTACCACACACTGGGCATTAATATTTCAGAGTCGAGAGAGGAACTTGCATGTCACCCAGCAAGAGAGCAACGAAGGGTCTGTGAGCCCTGTGCTCAGAGAAAGGGCACTCTAGGAAAACGGGAAGCAAAGTGTCTGCCCCAAGGCAAGCTCAACATTTAATTGGCACTCAAAAACCCAGGAATAATATATGTAGATTGAATCAACTTCAGAAATTAACAGAGATAAATGTAAAGGAAATTGAAGTATTGTTTTTAGAAAACAGCATGCTTCTCTAAGAGAAGATACTATGTCTCAACAACAGCGTTGTGACTTACTTCTTTTAAAAATTGCATGAGAACAAGTTCAGGTCTCACAAAGTGAGGCAATAATAAAAACACACAAATAGCAAATATTCAGATTAAGAATTAGAATAAATTTACCAATATTGACATTTCTCTACTTTATTTAGTGTTATGGTTTCTGCATGTCCTGCCCATGTATCTAAATATAATTAAACCTGAGTCGAATACTGTCCCCAGATAAACAAAAAGAATGTGTGTTCACTGCCTAACCAAGGCACTGATTATCTGTCATTTTGCTCCACTTGGGCATAGTCTGTGTTTCTAGAACAAGTCTGGGCTGAATCTGGACCAGAGAGAAAACTCTTTCATTTTATTTAGTTTTTGATTTTGTTTTTCTTAATTATGAAAGTGGACTTTGTATTCAGCCTCATATCCTCTCCTTTGAACTCGTATAGAATACAACAGTTTTTAAAACTTTTTTTTTGTGGTAAAATACATGTAACATAAAATTTGCCATTGTAACCATTTTTATGTGTACCATTCAATGTATTAAGTATATTCACATTGTTGTGCAACCGTCACCTCCATCCATCTCCAGAACTTTTTCATCTTCCCAAACTGAAACTCTGTCCCCGTTAAACAGTAACTCCCCATTCTCCCTTCTCCTACCAGCACCTGGCAACCACTATTCTATTTTCTGTACCATTGAATTTGCTACCCCAGCTTCCTCGTATGAGTGGAATCAGATAGCATTTGTCCTTTGCGACTGGTTTATTTCACTTAGCATCATGTCCCCAAGGTTCATCTATATTTCAGTATATGTCAGAATTTCCTTCCCTTTTAAGGCTAAATAATATCCCATTATATGCATATTTCACATTTTGTTTGTCAGTTCATCCACCAATGGACATTTGGATTGTCAAAAATATTTCTTGAATTAATAGAAGGAAAAATAAATTGAGAAATGAAAACAAGTGAGTAAGTGATATGGAAAGAACCTACACGTTGGAGGAAAACAGAACCAATTCAAGGCCTAGACTAGCATTACCAGCTCTGCGAACTTGGGTAAATAATTATTTCTTTTCTGTAAGGAAGAGAAGGGATTAAATTGGAAAGCTGGCCAGCACATAGTCAGTCACCCTCTCTCTGCTGAGGGCCAGAGGTAGCAGTGGTGGACATCTTCCCTCAGCCACTTAAGTTGGAGTGAAGACAGAGAATGAAAATACCATGATTGCCAGGGTACACTCTTTTCTTTTTCTGCCTCTATTACCCACCCAAAGAAGAAAAGTAACCTGGATACAATTTTCATGAAAATAAAATTTCACTCATCCAAACCATGCATATCGGGATTCAGTTCTTATTTAACAATGTAACAATGTAGTGTTTGCAGAAGGATGAGCTCAGGTGCATATACCCGAAACTCCTAGACTAATATTTTTATGGCAGTCTTTGCATCTGTGCAACCTTCTGTCTTAGTCCAGAAAAGTCAAGGAAACTATTCAAAGTGGACACGACAAACCTGCCATACTCAGGGAGTTTTCCAATACCATCTTACATGCTTAAGCTGAGTGTTAGTCCAGAAGTTGAGAGTATGGTGTGCCCAGGAAAATGGTCTCTTGGAAGCCTAAATCCGTGTCTATTTGTGTAACAGCAGCCAACTGTCTTTCCCTCTCAGGACCCTGGAGAATGAAGAAGGTAGCAGTCCCTCAACGTTTTCCCTGTGAATCAAGATGGCTGCTCTCTGCCAAGTAGGGTGGACAAGTCAAGTGCTTTGGGTTCAGTTTCCAGTCTGCCTGAGTACCTCTGGGGGTGGCAAAAGAGCCAGCTACCTCAGTTTCCAAATATGTCAAACAAAGTACTGGCCTTTTGTGCAACAAGTGCCCCACTGTAAGCAGATGAAAGATGCCCTGAGAGCGGCCATATTTCTTTTTATTATTACTTTGTCATCAGTGATCACCAAAGCCCTCGAGTGTTTGATGTGGTTGCCTAGAAGCAGCAGTTCTCAGTGCCTGCTTGAAAGGGGTCGACAGTATGTAAATAGTTAACCCTTGCCCTGCTAAGCAGCCCGATGCGATCACACACACATAAACATTTTCTCCATGTTGGCGAGCAGAGGAGCAGCTATTTTTGCTCCGGGTGCTGTGCACGAGGTCAGCTCCACCTAAAAAATCAAAGCCTAGCAGGTATGATAGGTGAAACCCCATGGAGAAAATAAAACTGGAGCTACAAAGCTGATTTTGGTTCACAGAACCACTCGGCACAGTTTTAAAAACAGTCCCGATCTTTTGAAAGGCTGGTTAATGGTGCTCTTTTGCAAATTACCACTCATTTGATCGGTGACCAAACCGATCACAATCATTTGGATCCCGTTACACTCGGGAGGTAGAGTACTTTAAATTCAGCATCATTCATTCTTGCTGCTCAACCTGGAGCCCAAACACTTGGATTTTCTTTGGGACATTTGTCCAGCTATCCCTAAAATCTAACAGCACATAGGCTTATCTTTTTTTTTTTCAATCTAAATGAAAATCACTAACTACCCCCACCCTGACCATATCTTAGTAGAGTCTTGTATTTACCTCCCCTGTGATTAACTAGCATTAACTAAATTGATAATAAAATTTTACTTTTTTAATTTATCCCCTAAAAATTACATAAAGAGAAACTAGAAACCATAAAGGGACTGTGAAAGAAGTAATCCAGAGAATGAATTTGCTGTGCTTAAGCGAGATGACAACTTAAACTTTATGAATTTCAGGTTGAAAGATGGATATAAGGAAATATATATGTAACATATAATATATATATTTCCTTTTAGTCTACATATATTTATTTATATATATTTCCCTTTAGCATATATTATATATATATTTCCCTTTAACATATTTATATATTTTATATATATATATCTATTTATATTTATATATATTTATATATAAAATAAATATATATATATATTTCCTTTTAGATTCTGCAGTCTAATGTTCAAAATGAAATATTCAGCTATTTGGGGGTAGATGATTTTCAGAAAAAGGGTTTATAATTCAGTAATTGGAGAAATAAAAGATGCCTTTCCAACCCGGCATTAAAAATCTCTAATAAAATAGGGAAAATGAAGGTCTAAGATGACAGTCTTTATCAAAGTGTTTATAGAGACATTATATGTCCCCGTAATTGTTTAGGCCAGTGAATTAATGAATCCTCGCTGTAAGTCTCCATTTGAAATGATTTCGATGGTGTCTGCTGCTCGGCTGCTTTGGAAAAGCCTGTTGTCTGCAGCTCCGGAGAAGGGCCTTGAACCCTGCCATTCAATCCCTTTCAGCCCATCAGCTGAGTCTAATTGCCAGAAAGCACAGGAGACCCCTGAGCCTGATTGTTCCTCGACCTCCTTTGAGGTTTGGAGGCATGAAAAGCAAAAGGGAAAAAAAAGCTCCCTTTTGATCTCTGTTTCTTTCTCTCTCCCTCTCCCTCTCCCTCTCTCTTCCTTTTTTTGTCTGCCCACTCCTACTCGAAGAATGACACATTTCTTTATAAGGCTTCTTCTCCTTCTTATAAGGACAATAATTAATAAGGCCTTTATAAAATGAGGCTTGAATTGGTGTCACCTCAGGGGTGGTCCAGGGCTCTGAAGTGAAGCCTCGGTGGGCCCCGGCCTTGTCTGGCCTCTGCACAGGTCAGGTTTAAATACCCTGACCCCAATTTTCAGTCTCTTTCCCTAATGAGGCGATTCGCACAAGGATACAAAATTATACGAGGAGTGAAAAAAGACAAAAGAGCCAAGGTGTAGTTGACACCACACTAGCCACATTTTATTATCTTTGTGCCTGTGACATCACAGCTGTGTATGTCCTTACAGCAAAGCGTTCTCCTCGGTTCCTATGGTGAGCTTTATAGAATGACTTCACAGACCCCAGCGAGCTGCCTGGCTCTTGACAAGCTCAGACAGGAGTGGCCCTGGTAGAGCTAGTGACCAGTTGCCGGTCCCCTCTCCAGCTACATGAGTATTACCAGAGGGGCTTTCTGAATTTCTGCACCACCGGTTTCTGTCAATCGCTTGGATAAAACGGCATTATTTGTACCCATATAATTTTACAGACTTACCATGTTGACATCAAGAGTTTAAAACGTTCTGCTGTGCATAGTATTTAGCCTGAATCTGGTTAAAAGCAAGCTTGACTTTGAATTGAGCAGGATGAGAAAACAGCCTCTTGCCAAAATGTTTAAGAGGCTTTTAAAATGACCGAGTAACTCTAGTACATCATGTGAGTACTTTGTCCCAGAGTTGCTAATGGTACAGTGGATGACCTGTGTGAATTCCAGTTTTTTGGCCCATAACTTTGTTTTTTTTTTTCACTGATAAAATGATGTGATTTGAGGGAAGGGAAGACAGACAGTAAATTGGGAGTCATAGAAGGAAATATAAAGATAGGTCTCTTTCTCATTTATAATATGAATTCTTACTGCATCTGATACCTTTCAATCAATTTTTTGAGGGTTCTCTACTCTGAAAAAAACAATAAATAGAAAAGAGATCCTATGTTAGGAGAAGCTAATGGAAAATGTACAGTCAGGTTCCAAATTCAAAAAGTTTTATTTATTTCGCAATAAAAAAAAGTATTGCAAAATAATTATAAATCCAGTTATACAAAATGAAATAAAATGGGATGTTTTCATTTTAAAATGATGTACTAAATAAGTAGATGTCTTTAATTTTTGCTCATAAAGGGTGGTATCAGATACCAGCAAAATAATCACCATCCCAAAAGAATCACTACACATTGACGTTACACAAATATGGGTAATTAAATAAGACCACTGTCTCTGAATAATAAAGAAAAGAAAATGTATCATAATAGTAGATTTTATTACGACATGGCGGGTCGTTAATAGCTTTTATCTAATAGGAAATGCAGGCGATCAGTCTACTCTGGTTAAATTGCTTTTATCTCAGAATTTTGTTCACTGGTGCCATAATGGTCTAGGAATTGTATTGAGGTTCAGGCAAAAAGAAATGTCAATGATCTTAATAAAATGTTCTTATGAAAAAGAAATATAGAATGGTAAAAGAGAGAGTTTTTTGAAAAAAAAAGGGGGGCGGGGCAGAGGTCTCTGTATTCCAGGCACATGGAGGAGGAAATCTCTTGGCCCCTTCATGTGTAAGTGGGGTCATGTGAAAAGCTCTGGCCAATGAGCTCTAACCAGAGTGATGTGTATCACTTCTGGATCAAGCACATCACTGCCAGGGCAAGACCCCCAGGAGCTCTGTGCCCTCTGGTGTAATGACTGACCATGTTTAAAGTGGCAGTGGTCAGTCAACCTGGGTCACTTGACAGCATCTGTGTTGCACCCCAAGGAGCTTGAGCAAGGAATGGACAGTTGTTTCAAACCACTAAGATTCTAGGACTCTTTCTTATTGCAGCACAACCTGTTCATCCTGACTCATGTACAACAAATACCCCACACAACTAAGCTGAGACAAAGCACACTACCGAGGCAACAAAAAGATGTGAATGATGCTTTTAATAGGTTAGCTTTTCTTATAGTTTGCCATTGTTGATTATCATTAAAAGCTATAAACATATATGAAGACTAACAGCCAATCACATACCTCTTAAGTCATATATAGGTTATATGATTACACTGAAATATGGATGAATGTTGAGGAAGACTAAGCAAAACAATAAAATAATACAGTATCTTTTGGGACATCATCTTGTTCTTTTTGTTTTATTTCAGAAAATACTGTACATGAGGTTCTAAGAATGAACATATCTGATAAACAATATGGTCTTTTGGCTAGTAAAATAGAATTCAGCAGTTACAAATTTAAACACCTAGGTGGAACCAATCAGATGACATGCATTTATGAATCAGGGAAAGTACAAAACAATAAAGAGAAGTAAAGTCCATGGCAGCTGGAAAGACCTGTTGTTGTTATTACCATTTTAAAAACTACTACTAATAATAACATTCAACAATGGAAAGACTGTACCTATGGTTTAAATTCAGTCTTTCTGACACGGTTTTCTACCCCAGGACATAATGTTTTTGAACTGAAAGTGTTTTCAATATGGATCAAATACATCATAGAATCCTTCATTCAAACAACTTTTTATTACAAAATTATTTTGTAGTAGAAAGGATTTCGTGATTGGAGATTGGTTCCGGCCAACGTTTGTGACCTGAAATGATCATTTCCAACAAAGTTGTGAAATGGAACTGGGCTTAGACTCCAGCCCAGCCACTTGCAGTTGACGTGACTTTACGCAAACTTTCTGAGCCCCCATTTTCTCCTGTGTAACTGTTGGGTGTGGCAGAGGCACGAAGACTCAGCAGAGTTATAACACCTACCCAGTTGGAGAGTGGATGATGCTTTTTATAGGTTAGCTTTTCTTACAGCTTGCCATTGTTGATTGCCATTAAAAGCTATAAATATATATGAAGACTAAAAGGTGTCAGCCAATCACATACCTCTTAAGTCATATATAGGTTATATGATTACATTGAATCATATAACCAGGGTGAGAGTCAGTGATTCAACCATCTGACGAGAGTTTCTGGGTCAGGCTGACAGATTGCTCGACTGGATGTTGGAGTAAGAGATGCACACATGTGCAAGTGAAAGAGAAATCCAAAAACCCAGAGGTAGCTTCCGCAATGCACAGAGAAGACCAGAGCTCTCTGGAGCTGAGGCAGTTGAAGGCAGTACTTTTGCACCTGTGCTGCCTTGGGCCTTAGAGATTGGAAAAAAAAAAATATATATCTTCTGATTGAAAACTCAAGTCTTTAGGATTACAATGGGTTTAAGCACCCCCCACTCTCGGACTTAGATGGTCTGAAGAAAGAGGAATTTTCAAGGATCAAGCCCCTTATTCGGTGCTTTCATCATGCACATAGCAACTGGAAGGGGGCCTGACCTTTGGCCTTATTAGCCAGGCGCTAACCCAATGAGCCACCAGCTGCACTCGGAGAGTCCCCATGTATTCACACTATATATTTGCCTCATCATTATGAACCATCCTCTTCTTTTCCAGTCATTTATTAACTCTGCAGCATTAGTTGTTATTTTAACAATAACAGCTAATAACAGCATTAGTTGTTATTCAAATAATTGGACGTATTGAAAATAAATCATGTGTTTAGAATAAATCTTTACCCTATGTGTCTTCATAAGCCTTATTTACTTTTACGATTTGTGTTGAAATTTCAATTTAGCAAGTGGTTTCCTAGTTTGAGGAGTGGATTCTTAAGTCCCCACACGTATCTCATACATCTTTTTCTATAACATCTGTGGTAGAGAAGACAGATCACTGGAGTTCTCACTTAATAGCTTCTCAAATTGTGTTGCGCATGTAAGACTCATGCAGAATATCATTAAAATGCAGATTCTGATTCAATAGGTCTGGAGCAAAGTCTGAAATTCCACATTTCTACCAAGTGCCTGGGTGGTGGCGATGCCAGTGGTATCTAGACCACACTTTGAGCAATAGAGACTTAAATATGTTTCTCAGCATTTATGAGTGTCATTTACCAAATCTATAAATGGATTTAGTAACACTTACAAGGTTTTGGAGAATATCAGTATAAATGAAAACGTGGTTCATTTATACATGCATATCAAGCAGATAAAACATAAAATCCATGATCAATGGACCTAAGAGTACTTTTGCTATGATAATCTAGGAAAGAACTGTGTAAAAATTGTTTAAACAATATAAAGGGCTATGATGGAGTAGTACTTGCAACCAAAAGACAGAGCTATCTACATGTCCCTTTAATCCTCTTCATATAAGAATAGCAGGGAGAGGACAAGCCATCTTCAGAAAAATGAGGCTTTTATCTCTGCAACACCCAAAGTGAAGGCTGAACTTCCTCACCAGCCAATATTCAGAGGCCGATAGAAGTAGGAATGGAATGACCACCAAGCTCTGTACAAAGATCTGTGAAGACTGAACTCAAAATGATGACCGAGAGATTAAGAATTCTGTATGTGAGTATCAACAATGGGTCATGAAAGTACTCAACTTAGCATTCAACACTGGAGAGAAGACCCAATATGAGACAGAAAAGCATGCCAAGAAATAAACAGGTCAAATCAAAGAACAAAAAGATTGTTAAAATGCACACCCATAATCCTTCACCTGAAACTCCCAGAGCCAGGTGTGTTTTCGAATTTTAGGAAGGTGCAGCACCTGATAGATCCAGTGTGGTCTGAGGGAGCCCCTACTTCCCCACCATTATCTAGCACAATATTTCTAACTAAAATACATGAATAGTCACAGTAAGTAGGATAAACACAGACTGTGAGTAGCCTTATGATAGTGCAGGTCAAGGTTTGTCATCAAATAAATTATGGGGAAAAAAAACTATTGGTTTTGGAGCTTTCTAGATTTTGAAATTGCATATGGGGAAGAAAATGTAGATCTCTGCTAATTGAGGTTGGCTTGATAGTGACTACCGGACCCTAACTGTCACAGGGTCTGTTATCATTATTATTTTTCTGTGCTCCTCATCCATCCACTAGCACTTTAGTAACCTGCTAGTTTATTTCTTAGACCAGTTTTGTTTTGTTTTTTCTTTTTTCCCACCAAATCCCTTTATTGATGTTTAGACCCTGGTTTCAAAATCCCTACATCTTGCTGAGACATGTGTCCAGAATTTGATAGAGAGAGATACCTCTCCTCTATCATAGGAAGTGATCCCTACAGTGATTCCTACAGTGAATGAAGGAAGGATTGTAAGAAAGTGATGCCGACGGTGAATGAAGCATACAAGCGGTGGAAAGGCCCCTAAGCATCCCCTGTGGAGCAACTGAGAGCCTCACACTGCCTTTGTAAACTCTCACATGCCTGTGTGTGGGAGAAGGTCGCAAAAACGGCGAAGTCTTTCCTTCTCTGCTATGGAGGGTGTATTTCCCAACCTACCACTAGCACAAAGAGAATAATCATTTGTGCACAAGCATATGACTTTATTGAGGCATATTATACATCTCATATAACAGGGAAAGATACTTTTTAAAAGATCGTTTATCATGCCACAAACTCATGTCTTAAACATACCAATTTAATCTCTTGTGCTGGAATGGGATCCACTAATCTTATCTGAAAATTCCAAAAACTCTTCTCATGCATTTGGTAGCTTTCCTTGGTTGGTTAGCTTAAAATAGCATTCTTTTACTTAATTTACTGCCTGATATATGCTGTTTTCCAATTCTGAGAACATGCAGTGGCATATGGCAGGTAAGATTTGGACCCTCTTCTTTTGGTTCATTGCTGTGTGCATGCATATGTGTGTGTGTGTGTGTGTGTATGTGTGTGCGCACGTGCACGCACGTGCATGCTTACATTTAAGAAAAGGTGTTCTTGATGTAAAAAAGCCAGGGTAGGAATTGCAAAGGGAATGTGTGCCAAAGATCAGAGAAGTGTGAAGAACTATTAAGATTTTAAGCAAACTTCCCTTGGTTCTATGTAAATTAATTCCCTAATGTAAGGTTATAACTTTTATATTTTTTTTGACAAAAAGAAATCTCCCCAGTGTCAAAGTACTAACTTTATAATTCTTTTCTCACCCTCACCAACTCCCAGCAACAGTGTCAAACTTAATTAACTTGTGGTTTAACCACATTTACGGTGTTCCTGAGCCAGTTTCTATTAAGCAAGTGACTCAAAGTGAGGGTCAAGCCTATTTTTTTCCCCCAAGTGAATCACAAAAAGTACTTCTCTTTGTAGGTGGACATAAAATCAGTGAAAATATGCAAAGTCACTGAGTTTGTAATGAATTCTCTTTTAAAAGAAAGGTTGTTAAATGAGTTTCTTTTTTTAATTTCCCAAATGAATATAGGGGAAATGGTAATATAGTCATAGACTGGAAGAAAGGCCAACATTTTTATGCTCCTTTTCTCTGTGCTTGTTACCAACACAGCAGAGATAATCCTGAACTCTGGTTCATAATTCTAAACTTGTTTTAAGTGGTTACATAAAGGGTATACTTTAATGGTAAGTGTTACCATTGTTTCATTCAGGATAAAATTTCATAAAAGTAATACATATTTAATTGTATGGCATTTGCTTTTTGTTAGGAAATTGATATAATGGCTCTTAAGACAAGATTCAAGGGCTATTGCAAAAATACAAGCATGTATATATACACACATACACACATACATATACAAATATATATACATATGCAAATACATATACATATACATATACATATACATATATATAGAATCCCCAACATCAGGTTATCCTCACACAAATCAAACTGCTTAGAGCAATGAAAAGTATTTCCACTACTTTGTATAGCACATATTCAAAATTTTCACTAGAGTTCAGATCAATGTTCTTGGATTTCCCTTCATATGACCTAAATTATGGGAGAAATTATACCTGAAAGAGCCAGAGATAAAAGCAGACAAGCACTTTTTACAAGGAAAATTGCAGTAGTAAAAAATGTCATACCTTCTTTTTTTCCCCAAAACAAACCAATGAATAAAATTCACAACTTGAAAAGTTCTGTACTCTTGGAACAGTTGCTTTACCCAGCAGTTAACTGAAAGCCAGAAGAAGCTGATGCTCTGGACTGCAGATTAAAACGCCATATATGTGAACACCTTATCATTGTTCTCATGATTTGGAAACTGCATGTTGAAGAGAGATGTTTAGGTGAAACGTGCTTCTGATCTGAGTGTGAACAATGGTTCATTTTGAGAGTCTGAATCTGGAATCTCACGTGCCTACCCCTAGAGTATACACAGGACCTAAGAATCACAGAAATAGCAATACCATGTGCCTCCTTGTGAGGTCACCCACCACTAATGAGCACCATAATGAGCACGGAGATTCTCACAGATTAGGCATCAGCCTGCTAATGCTTACCCGCCAGGGTCCCCTCAAGGGAAGCTACTTAGACTAGAGCCTAATAAAGACATCTGTGCTTGTCTCCACTCAGAGGCAACTCCCAAAGAAACAGTCATTTGTAAGGATTCTTTTTTACATGCCATAATGTTCTTGCACATGAAAAACATCCAAATGTTCGTAGGTTAAAATAGGCGGGCATTATATGCTCTGGGATGAATCACTAGTCCTTTGATCATGTGATTCTTCATTTAATTCTCTCATGAACTCTCTTTATAAAACGTGATATACATATTTCTCTCTACTATATGGTATTTGAGCAGATAGCAATATTTTTAGCCTCTGATTATGCCCACAAATAGAAAACAAAACAGGATCTTGATCTATTGAAATATCCAGCCTCCAAAATATTGGCTGCAATGTCAAACTCACCTTTGAACACTCAAGAAACTTTGCCTTAATCATAGTACAGAATCAAAGACCTAATTTCTTCACCCTGATGTGCAGGAAAAATCAGAGAATGCAATTTCAGGTCTATTTAATAGAAGGAATGTCTAGGTGTTTCCTCATAAAATGCATACCTGTAAAAATTTTGATATGTAGGTATGCAAGGTTATGTGCAAATACACATAGTTTATTCTGATATAATTCCATACCTATTTTATTGAGATTAATGTATTCCATTTGCTTTCTTCTTTCAACCAAGGCCATCAGTGTACAAAATGGAAAAGTAGGTACACTTCAGATTGAAAGTAGGTACACTTCAGATTAAATTCAATGATCAACCATCAAGTTGCACCTGAAATTATGCTCAGTGTAAACAGCAGGGGCCAGGGAGGGCAAATGTTATTAAAATTCACCAGCTCCCATCCTTTTCTCTGAGGGAAGTAGGCATGTATGTAAATAAATAAATATGAAACATGGGCAAAACAGGGACTTCCACGTTTTTAAGGCTCTTCTCAGCAGAGTGATAAGAACCAAATAAACAATATGTCTAACTTCAAAAACCTTTATAGGTAATGTAAGACTTTTACTAAAGGTTTCCTTGAGGGCAGAGTAGCAATAAAAGGACTCAATCAACTGCACACAATAATACTTCCTAAAAATTATCTTTACCCATATCTCTCACCAAAGTTATACTCCATGTGACTCTGCCCAAATCTCTCTGTCTCCTCAGAAATTCCACCTTCCTCCCGCTCTCAACCTCCCTGCATGTCTTCTCTCCTCTTTCCTACCTCTTTCTTTTCTCTCTGTCCTTTCCTTTCTTCCCACTGTGCTTCCCATGCTATGCGCAAAACAGTTTTCCCTGCTCTCTTCTTCAATTATACATACCTACCAATGACTGTGAGGAACTCCAGAAAGGCCTGCCAGCAGAGCATCCAGGAAAAAGTTTGCAAATTCTGTTGAATTTGGACTTATTGAGATGTCATTTACATAGAGTAAAATTCAACCTTGTGAGATATAAAAGTCTGATGAGCTTTTATAACGATGTATAATCATATAACCACCACCACTATCAACTGTCATTATCGAGAAAAGTTTATTATGCCCCTTTGCAGTAAACCCCTGCCTCTCCGCTATCCCTGGGAAACACTCTCTGATTTCACTTACTATAGTTTTGCTCTATTCAGAAGTCAACGGTATTAGTCTGTTAGGGCTGCCATAACACAATATCACAAACTGGGTGGCTTAAATAAAAGAAATGTATCGTCTCACAATTCCGGAGATCAGAAGTCTGAGAACAAGGTGTCAGATAAATTGGTGTCTTCTGAGGTCCAGGAGGGAAGAGTCTGTTCTACACCTCTCTTCTTGGCTTGTAGGTGGCTCTTCTCTCAGCATCTCTTGACATTGTGTCTGTCCCCAGATTTCCCCTTTCAATAAGGACACCCATCATATTAGATTAGGGCCCATATTAATAACTTTCTGATTTTAACTTAAATACCTTTGTAAAAGACTATCCAAATAAGGTCACATTCTAAGGGACTAGGGGTTAGGACTCCAACTCATAAGTTTTAGGGAATACAATTTAACCCATACATCATATAATAAAATGATACAGTATCTAGCTGTTTCTTTCTGGCTTTTGTCACATCGCATATTATGAATACTTTTGGGAATTGCCTATTTTGATGCATATAGCAGAAGTTTGTTCTTTTATTGCTACATAATATTCCATTTTATGGATAGACCACCATTTTAATTTTTATTCATTGGATCCCCATTTGGGAAACTCCATTGTCTTCAGTTTTGAGTTATTATTAATAATCATTTGCATATAGATCTTTGTGTGTACACATGCCTTCACTAGGTAATATCTAAGAGTGGGATATAAGGGTCATGGAAGTGAGTATATTAGCTTGTCCTTGCATTGCTATAAAGGAATGCTTAAGACTGGGTAATTTAGAAAGAAAAGAGATTTAATTGACTCACAGTTATATAGGATGTACAAGCATGGCACTGGCAACTGCTCGGCTTCTGGGTAGGCTTCAGGGAGCTTTTACTCATGGTGAAAGGCAAAGCAGATATAGAGATGTCACATGGTGAGAGCAAGAGCAAAAGAAAGAGTAGGGAGGTGCCACATACTTTTAAGTAACCAGATCTCACAATAAGTCACTATAGTGAGGACAGTACCAAGGGGATGGCATTATCCATTCATGAGAAATCAGTTCCTGTGATCCAGTCACCTCCTACAGGACCCCACCTTCAACATTGGGGACCACAATTCAACATGAGATTTGGTGTGGTCAGAGATCCAAACCATATTGTTCTGTCCCTGGCCCCCAAATCTCATATCCTTTTTACATGGCGAAATGCAACCGTCTTCTGCCACTAGTCCCAAAAAAGTCTCAACTTGCTTCAGCATCACTCAAAAGCCCACAGTCCATAGTCTCATCTGAGACAAAGCAAATCTCTTCCACCTATGAACCTGTAAAATCAAAACAAATTATTTACTTCCAAGATACAGGCATTGGGTAAACGTTCTGTATTATCCTGTTTTCACTCTGCTAATAAATACATACCCAAGACTGGGTAATTTATAAAGGAAACAGGTTTAATTGCTTCACAGTTCCACATAACTGGGGAGGCCTCACAACTATGTATGGAGGAAGGTGAATGAGGAGCAAAGTCACATCTTACATGGCATCAGGCAAGAGAGCTTGTGTAAGGAACTCCCGTTTATAAAACCATCAGATCTCCTGAGACTTATTCACTACCATGAGAACAATAAGAGGAAAGCACCCCATGATTCAACTATCTTTACCTGACTTCACCCTTGACACAAGGGCATTATTGTGATTCAAGATGAGAGTTGGGTGGGGACACAGCCAAACCATATCACATTCATATTCCCAAAGGGACAAATGAGCAAAAAGAAAGGGGATACAGCCCCCAGGTGAGTCTGAAACTCAGCAGGGCAGTCACTAAATCTTAAAGTCCGAAAATAATCTCCTTTGACTCCATGTCCCACATCTAGGACACACTAGTGCAAAGGTGGTCTTCTAAGGCCTTGGGCAATGAGTGTTTAATTTTATAAGAAACCAACCAACAATTTTCCACTATTTTGCATTCTCATCTTCATCAGCACTTTGTATTGTCCATATTCTTTAATTTCATCATTTTAGTAGATTTATTGTGATATCTCATTTGATTTTAATTTTCATGAACACCTTCTGATGTGCTTATTCATTTGTTGTATCGTTATTGGATTGTTGGCCCTTTTATTGAGTAGCAAATGTTCTTTGTACATTTCTTTATGTAGTCTGGATACAAGACCTTTGTAGATAACATGTTGATATAGTTTGAATTTGTGTCCCCGCCCAAATCTCACGTTGAATTGTATTCCCCAATGTTGGAGGAGAGGCCTGGTGGGAGGTGATTGGATCATGGATGCAGACTTTCACCCTTGCTGCTCTAGTGGTAGTAAGTCCTCCTGAGATCTGGTTGTTTAAAAGTGTGCAACATTTCCACTTTGTGCTCTTCCTCCTACTCCAGCCGAGCATGCCATCTGCTTCCCTTTTATCTTCCACCATGATTTTGAGTTTTTTGAGGCCTCCCTAGCCATGTTTCCTCTACAGCCTGTTGTACTGTGAGCCAATTAAACCTTTTTTCTTTATAAATTACCCAGTCTCAGGTAGTTCTTTATAGCAATGCAAGAATGGACTAATACACATGCCTTGCAAATACTTCTCCACAGCCTGTGGTTTGTCTTTTCATTTTCTTAATAACGTCTTCCAAAAAGAAAAACAAGTAGTTCTATCTTACTATCTTAATGTTTTAGTCTTGTCCCAGAAACAATGAGAAGAACTTAAGATCTGAATGAATAGCTGTAAAACAATTTATAAACTCCAAATGTTGAATGAAAATGTAATGAAAAATGAGCATTTTGATTCTCACAACTCCCTGTGACTCCCAGCGTTCCCCATATTTCTTGAAAATTTACCCCTATTAATCATACTTATGTCATATTTCCTCAATACTCACATCATTGATTGTTTTTAATAGTCAATTTCTTGGTGCCTTGACTTTTTGACAATGGTCTTTTCCTTTTTCATATTTCAACCACTCATTCTTATGGTCATACCTCCAATGATGTCATCCGCAGCTTCCTCCTCCATGTTCTTCTCTGACCACCATCTCCTGTCTCCCTCCTCATTTTCTCTAGCACATTGCTTTCAATGATCCTTCAACCCTCTTAGTACATTCAATACATCGATCTTGTCACCAGGGCATTGCCAACATTTCTGGGGCCCAATGCATATTGTAAATATGGACTCCCTAGTACAAAAAGCAGGGAAAACGCAAAACAATGTAATTAAAGATTCAAACTTTAAATATTTTCCTTTCTTCTGTGATCTTTCTCACAACCAGTGATGGTGTTCTTTTAATTGTGATTTAATGGGCATTCCGTCAGACTCAGGTGAATGCAGACTCTCATAGGCACCTGGACACCATGCCTTGTAACTGTGTGCTGAGGCCCACCAGCTGCCTGAGCAACATGCTGTGCCCCAACCTGGGACATGGAGATGAAACTCTGCCCCCCACAGGCCCACTACCCCAAACCACAGGTGATGGGTGTTCCCCAAGAGTTGGCAACCACTTCAACAAGATACACTCAACACGTGGATTGGGGTGAGCAAGAGGAAAAGTGCTTACCAAATGCATTGTGGCACTGCCAGCACAGAGTTAAAGTGCACTGCCCCAAAATGTGTCAGGGCACATATGCACAACTTTGGAGCCGGGGTCCAGACCTCTGCCAGGGATGGATGGTGGTTCTGGCAACTGGTAGAGGAGCATGCAGGAACTGTCTGTCTGGCACCTAGAGCACCAGAGAGCTGGGGCAGTAGTGATGGCTAGGTAGAGTGAGAAGAGGGGGGCCTGGTGGGTCTTGGGAGGCCATGGAGTTGGAAAGTGGGCCACTGAGAACCCATCCCTTGAAGGCAGGGAGGTGGCAGGAGGCTGAACAGCACATAAGCCAAGGGATCTAGCCTCCAAGTTTCCACTATATGTTCCATTGCCTCTTCTGACATCCCTGCCAAAGCATAGAGTCAAAGATAAAATGATTAATGATTTCAAGGTGGCAACTGCGGAGTATTAAACCAAACATGGGGTCCTCCTAAATACAGGGCCCTGTGTGACTGCATAGGTCACATACCCATGAAGCTGGCCTTGTTTACCATGATTGTGTACTCCTGACTTCAATTCTGTGGCCCTTCATCCTAAGTATTTTTTTACCTTGCCTCCCACCTACATATAACCTGACCCAACTTGTATCTTCTACTCAGGATCTGGTCTGAAACAAATCTCTGCTGATGGAGAAAAAACTCCATCTTTGTTAAAAAAGACAGGATTTCCCCTTTTTTGGCCAACTAACATTCCATTGTTTATCTATACAAGACTTTGCAGAATGCAAAGATAACTTCTTTGACATACTGATTTCCCTTCTTTTGGATAAATACCTAGCAGCAGGATTGCTGGGATCATATGCTGATAACTAATGTCACTTGTATGTTCTCTAACACCAACTGGCACGTAGAAATTCTATGCATGTGCCTGGTTCTTTTTTTTTTTTCTTCTTCTTCTTTTCTTTGAGACAGTCTTGCTCTGTCACCCAGGCTGGAGTGCAGTGAAGCAATCTCGGCTCACTGCCAAGCTCCGCCTTCCGGGTTCACGCCATTCTCCTGCCTCAGCCTCCCTAGTAGCTAGGACTACAGGCGCCCACCACCAAACCTGTCTAATTTTTTGTATTTTTAGTAGAGAAGGGGTTTCACCGTGTTAGCCAGGATGGTCTCCATTTCCTGACCTCATGATGCGCCCACCTCGGCCTCCCAAAGTGCTGGAATTACAGGTGTGAGCCACCGCGCCCGGCCGTGCCTGGTTCTTTCACTCTCTGATTGTCTTAGCAGAATTCCCCTCTCCTTGAACTTCCCATATGTGCCTCTTCTCTTCAGCTTCCTGTCGTGAGGCTCCAGTTCCATGCTGTTCTTTTCATATACCCTTGCTTATGCTCTAATCCAGCTTGTCCCTGCCATTTCCCAAGACTATTCTCATCAATGAGATCTGTATTAGTCCGTTCTCATGCTGCTAACAAAGACACACTCAAGACTGGGTAATTTATAAAGGAAAGAGGTTTAAGTGATGCACAGTTCAGCATGGCTGGGGACGCCTCAGGAAACTTACAATCATGGCGGAAAGGGAAGAAAACACATTCCTCATCACAGGGCGGACGAAGGAGAAGTGCCTAGTCCAAGGAGGGGGAAAACCCTTATAAAACCATCAGATCTCATGAAAACTCACTCACTATTATGAGAACAGCAGCATGGGGGTAACTGCCCCCGTCATTCAAGTGTCTCGTGTCAGGTCCCTCCCAGGACATGTGGGGATTATAGAAACTACAATTCGAAATGAGATTTGGGTGGGGACACAGCTAAACCATGTCAACATCCTCTTTGCTAACTGTTTCAGTCTTCCTCTGATGAAGTGCACCAGCCGACTTCACAAAGTGCTCTTCTTACTTCGCTTTTCTCCTAGTTTGCTGGCTTCTCCTACAGAAAACGCTTCTTGGAACCTTCCTCATCTCCTTGACTTCTATGTCTAAAGAGCTCCAGGAACTGAGCAGGCATGGTGGTTCACGCCTGTAATCCCAGTATTTTGAGAAGCTGAGGTGGGAGGGTTGCTTGTGGCCAGGAGTTCAAGACCAACCTGGGAAATAATGCAAGACCACCATCTCTCAAAAAAAAAAAAAACAAAAAAACCCCCAAAAAACCGTTTTAAAATTAGCCGAGCATGGTGGTGCACAACTGTAGTCCCAGCTATTCAGGATTCCTTTAGCCCAAGAGTTAGAAGTTGCAGTGAGCCATGATTGTATACTGCACTCCAGTCTGTGCATCAGAGGACCCAAATCTAAAAATAATAATAATAAAAAAAGAACTCCAGGGCTCAGCTTTGTCAGCTTTGTACTTCTTTATTTTGTGTCTATACCCCTTCACCAGAGAACAGCAGTCTCTCATATGGATTTAATACTATCAGACTATCTATAAAAATATCACTCCCAAATCTCCTCTTTTTGATTCATATAATTTCCAGGTAGTAAATGCTGTTAAGCTTTTCAAGCAGAATTTAGACTTCCCATGTTTTGCCTCTGTGTTACGTGGCTTTCCATGTGTAAGCCCAGAAGACAATGTGGACTTATATAGTAGGCTGAATAACGGTCCTGGAAGATAGTAGGCCCTAATCCCTATAACGTTATTTTCTATGGTAAAGATTTTGCAGGTATCATTAGATTAAGACCTCTCCCCAATCCCGATGAGAGGATTATCCTAAATTATGTGGTGGAGGCTCTAAATGTAATCAAAATTGTCCTCATAAGAGAAAGGCATAGGGATATTTGAATGTGATGTGAAGACAGAGATAGAGACTTGAGTGATGTGGCCACAGGCCAAGGAGCGCCAGCAGCCACCTGAAGTTGGTAGATGAAAGGAAAAGATTCCCTCTAGTGCTTTTGTTGGGAATGCAGCCCTATCAACACCTTGATTTCAGCCCAGTGGTACCGATTTCAGACTCCTGGATTCCAGAACTGGGCAATAATGAATTTTGGTGGTTTTAAGCCACCTAATTTGCGGTAATTTATTTCAGCATAAATTACTAGAAACTAATAACATTTATCTAGGATCTGTGATGGCACAGGACGGAAGACTGGGGAAAGCTCCAGATGACCTGGAGGACTGAGAAGCCGTTATACCGTGATTGACGATGAGCATTCTATTAAAAATTAGATGTGGCACCAGACTATCAGGGTGAGAAGTTTGCAGTCTGTAGGTTAGTGTTTAATTTCACTGGGGGCCATACTAACTTTCTAGATGTATGTATCTTTCAATAGTATATCCTGTGCCTGAAGATAAGATCAGTGATTATACACATACTACAACATTAATGTCACATCTCATTTCACCCCACCAATGTAGCAATTTTCCGTGTTGCTTTCATGCACTTAGCAAGATTAATACCACACACTTTAGGTTTGTTATTCCTCAGTAGTAGTAGGTATATTAGGTTTTAGTAGCATTTACTAAGAGCCTGGCCATTTCCAGGAGTACAGTAGTTCACTTTAACTGTAGTTTCGCTTTCCGTGGTTTCAGTCACCTGAGGTAAAATACAATAAGATATAAGAGAGAGGAGAAAGAGAGAGATGGGGGAGGAGAGAGAGAGAGAGAGAGAGAGACCACACTCATGTAACTTTCATGAAAGTTTATTGTTATAACTGTTCTATTTTATTATAGTTATTATTATTCATCTCTTACTGAAATTAAACTTTATTGTGGGTATATATGTAGGAAAAAAAAAACACTGCATACAGGGTTCAGCACTAACTGTGGTTTCAGGCATCCACTGGGAACCTTGAAACGTATTTCCTGTGGTTAACCAGGGACAACTAGATATGAACTAGACCCACCAAGTAACATAAATCCAACAGTGCAACCTATAAACAAACTGCAAAGTACTGTAAAATTGGCATAAGCAATACATATCTAAATTCCAGTGGAACAAATCTGAAACAATCTACCAGAAGCAAACTGTGAAAGGACACAATCTGAGTTCATGACAAGTAACACAGAGAAGGCATCAAAAAACCTGAACTTTCCTTTGATATATATATATTTTTAACTTACTTGCTGTGTCACTTTAGACTGGTCCATTAACAACCCTGGGACTTATTTTCCTCACCTATAAAACTTAATTCTTTTTTTTTTTTTTTTTTTTTTTTTTAGACGGAGTCTTGCTTTGCTGCCCAGGCTGGAGCGTAGTGACTGATCTCGGCTCACTGCAAGCTCCACCTCCCGGGTTCACACAATTCTCCTGCCTCAGCCTCCCGAGTAGCTGGGACTACAGGTGCCCTGCTCATTGTGTGTGTGTGTGTGTGTGCGTATTTTTAGTAGAGGGAGGGTTTCACTGTGTTAGCCAGGATGGTCTTGATCTCCTGACCTCGTGATCCGCCCACCTCAGTCTCCCAAAATGCTGGGATTACAGACTTGAGCCACTGTGCCTGGCCTATAAAATTTAATTTTAACTATAAATTTCCCAAGTCTATCACTCTACAACTCTATCTAAATATTTTGTACAATTGCTGGTACTTATTACTTTTAAAGATTTCTTTTCTATATAAATCATTTTTGTCTTGGCATCACACAATTAGGGATTCTGTCAGTGCCCTCGAGCTCGCTTTTCCAACTTAGGCCAAAGTGGAGCTGCCCTCAGGATCCCTGCCCTCCAGAGGAAGCAGGATCTCATTGGATTCTCTCGTTCCTGGCCCCAGGGTCTGAATAACATCCCCACCTGATTTTGCTTTTCACAGGAATCTCAGAACCTGATTTTTAGGTGATAGAGAACCCTCACAGTGAATTTCCCCATCACCTCCTGACAGAATTTGGATAGTTCCCAGAGTTAATTATGTCTACAAGAGTTAATTGGGGTAGGTTAACTACACTCTGCTTCTGTTAAAATCAGCATTGAGATTTAAGCCATTTTTGTGGCATGTTGAAATCTCTCTCTCTGTGTCTCTCACACACAGGTGCACACACAGACACAGACACACACATACACACACACACACACTAGCAGTCCCAGTCAAAACAACTTCCATAATAAAATCTTTAAACATAAATTCTTTGCAAGCTGAAATCGGATATTGACAGCAGAAATGTCCCCAGTCCACCTTCGGTGGTATTTTTATCTCCCAATCTTGTTAGAAGTTCTAGGTATTTTTGTAGTTTCCAATAAAAACCCACTTTTCCTTTGAAGTTTCCATCAAATTCTTCTGTAAGTGTACAAGAAGGAAATGGGTTCTCGACAGATACAGACTTACAGATATACTTTTTCCAGACATATTACAGATGGAACAAAATGGAATATATATATGTGTGTGTGTATATATGTGTGTGTGTGTGTGTGTATAACTGATTACCAGTTCAGAAGGACCACGAGGCACATCACCATATTTGCACAAGGGGAATAATATCTCTGGATTTTTCTGGTGACAGAAGAGACGTAGTAGAGATACAGGTTAGGTTTATTAAGCTGTGCACTCTTAGATGCCATAGATGGGATAAACAATGAGGAGGAAGTTGATTACACAACACTGGAGATTATAGAGACCAATGACACTCTTAATTTGATGGAAACACCAGTCCTAAGCCCTCCTGTGCTTAGCACAAGGCAGACAGATGCATATGAATCCTACCTATGTAATTCTGGACAAGCTCTTTATCTTTTCTAAGAAGATCTAAAAAGAACACCTACAGAATAGAGTTATGTGAAACAGAACCAAGATGTGGGAGGTAGTTCTTAGTGCATGACTGAAGACAGCAAACACTCCCTGAACAGCAGTGCTTCTGACAGCAGTGGCAGCAATAGCCGTTACCATGCACCAAGCTGGGATCTGAAGGTGTTGTGTGGGAGCGGGAGGGCACAGGGGGAAAACAGACCCACCTGGATTGGTGCAAAGCCTGAAGATAGGAGAGTAATAGAACTCAGACTTATTGAAGGAGCCCATTTTGTTTTGAGGTGACTAATTTTTAAAATCTTGACATTATTAAATTTCAAACCTTTGGTTCAAAGGCTTCTCTCTGAGCCAACTACAGCCAAAAAAAAAAAAACAAAAAAAACAAAAAACAATGATCCTAAATATATCCAACAGCCATAGCAATTTGGCAATATTGCTCAAGAGCTCTAAAGAGGTATTACATTACGACATGGTAATTCCACCTCTTACATCTTTCATCAAGAAATATTCAAGATATAGATTGAGCTATATGGAAAATGTTTAGCACTATTTATAGCAGAGAAAAACTAAAATCTCTCTAAATGGCTTACAATAAATCAATAGTTAAATTGGTTGTGATACAGGCATAAGATAAAATATATCTATTTAAAAATATTTAAGCACAAAAAAATATATTAATAGAAATGTACATATTTATACTAAATCAGTCACTGCTCATTTTTGGATTGTGTAACCTTTGGTAACTTAGGTTTCCTTTTATATATGCATTTTGTACTTCCAAAGCTTATTTCATTAATATTGCATTTGTTTTATAAGTGATAGAACTAAATTATATAAAATAAGTTTTAAAAATAGAACCATATTATAAAGTGCTTGATTAACATGTGTTTCTACATTTGTTGAGTGCCTGCTACGGAGGGTTCAGGCCCTCGAAATACCAAAACGGGTGAGGTACTCTACACACCCTCAAAGAGCTCAGACAGAGATATGATTTTATTTAAAAGTGTTTATTCATTTAGTCACATATGTTTACCAATGCACATCTGTTTAGTGCCAGTGTTCATGGCAAAATCCACACTTCTGACAAAAAGAAAAAAACACCATCAGCATCAATAATTAAGGCACTGATGCTGAACAAAAGAGAGTATACAAAAATTATTTAAAATTTATCTGCATAAATACAATGAATAATATTTCAAGTGGCAAATAAAATGTTTTTACAAACAATTATAGGAAATATCATTTAAAATGTTTGCTAACAATGAGACCCAATTACTAAATGTATTGGAGAATTCTCTAAGATGCATTAACATGTATGATCTAGAGTTCATTGTTATGAATGTCTTCATTTCAGGCACGTATTAATTAGATTTTCTTATATTTCTTAGTCATAAAACACATTTAATCAATATACTTTTGAGAACAAATTAGAAAAACATTCAATTTGACTATGAAAGTTTACGTTATGTATTTTAAATTTTAATCATTATATATTTCTTATGTTTCTCATCTGTAAATCTTATGATTGCTTTGTTTAATATAGCCAAAGGTCAAAGTGAAAGAGCCATAAAACTATTCATGCAGAATATGTGCATCACGGAGGATTTTTGTAGAATTAGACTTAGGGTCTGAAGATGAGTCAGATTTTATTCCTTACCATGGTGCCAATTTTAATATAGTGCACTAAGTATTTTTGGAAAAGTTTGCTCGCATTAATAAATTTTGAGTGTTTTGTTCTTCTGCACAGTGAAGCTATGTAAGGGAAAAGGTGGACAGAGCTCTGGAAACATGGTGTCAGGAACAGAATCTCCTTTCTTTCCAATCCCAACTTCCCTATAAAAATAGCTGTTAAGGACCATACAAAACAGGGCTCAGTGGAAACTTTAGGGTATGTTGGAGCTTCTGAGAAAATATTCAGTATAGGAACTCTCTTTCTGTCCTATGAGGTCTCCAGGACAGTTTGGGAAACCAGGATCAAAAAGGCCTGACAGATGGACTTCTGGTGGACAGCCTGAGGAACAATGTGAACGGTCTCCCTAGTGAAACTGCTGAGAATTAGAAAAATGACAATCTAAAGTTTCTGGCAATGTACCTAAGGACATACAGCAAATGAAAAAATATACGTATGCAATTGAAAAAACCTACTAAAATTTGCTAAGAAGAGTAAGCACCTGTGGTGTTTGAACCATGGTCCACTCCCTCCTTTCCCCACGCCAAGTCACTCTGATGGAAACTCCTCTCCAAACAGGTATAGCCAAGAACACAGGAATCCTCTCCACACAGCTTCCAACTGCAGGGCTGTGGTATCTCTTCAGGAGGGGCAGTACATCAAAATTGCTCACTGTGCTCCAGCTACCTATTGCAGAGGCTAAGTTCCAAGCAGGCACAGCCAAGAAGTAAAGAGCTCCATTCTTCCGCCCAGCCCCAACTTATGGGATAGGAGCTCTATCTGGGTGTAGTGTGTAGAATATTCTGAGACCCAGATGGCTACCTCTCTGTCCCACTCAGAGAGAAACCAACTGAGAAGACCTGAGGCTTGAGCCACAACTGCCCATCCCCATACCTAGTTGATTGCTCACTTCCTAAGAAGTGTCAGAGAGAAATGGACTGCTGTCCCTCCCCTCAGCTCTTAGAGCCCTGACTCAGAGATTTTGCCCCAGGGTAGAGGCAGGCCATAAAACAGAGCAGTCCACATTTTTTTCCTAAAGGAACTGACTTAATTGCAACAGCATGGGAAAGTTAAGCCTAGGAGCACTAAATCAATGGACTGTGTGG
Organism: Papio anubis; assembly: GCF_008728515.1. Lineage (NCBI taxonomy): Eukaryota > Metazoa > Chordata > Mammalia > Primates > Cercopithecidae > Papio > Papio anubis. Next base: position 91,776,204 of record NC_044982.1, read on the forward strand.
CTTAAGGTAATTAAAAGGAAACTGACAGGTTATTTAGACATGTAAACTAAATCCTTATATGGATATTTAACAAGAAGAAATCAGGGAAATAGATAGCTAAGGAAAGTCATTCTGTGGTGAAAACATTCTCAAACACAGACCTCAGAAACTGTCCCCCTACAGGAGCCTGAATTTAGTTGGATCACTCTGTGGAGCAATATATGCCCTAGGTTATTATTGAAAATAATAGAGCAATCAGCCAGAAATTCATGGAGCTTAACAGCTACATGTGGTCAGAAAACAAAAAAAGACAATCAAAGATGGCTCTGCCAAAACCATTGTTAATCCAGATGACAATGCATATGCCCAAGGTTTCATTTCCAAGGGGAAGAATCAGAAGCTTTATACTGTGGGGATGAGTAGGCTTCACTAAAATAATTAAGGTAGTCACTGAGTGAGTAATAACAAGTTTTAGAGAAGTGGGTGTGAGGGGCAGATACCCAGAGTGCTATAATACAGTATTTTGAATGTTTAATTTTTACATGTATGTACACATATATATATACACACACATATATATATTTATTTAGAGATAGATGGATGGATAGATAGATAGATAGATAGATAGATAGATAGATAGATAGAGCAGTGTAACAGGACAGTTTGACATGTACCTGGGGAAAAAAAATCTAGGCAATAGAAATTGCCCAGTGAGAGTAAATGAGTGTCAGATTTAACAAAGACTTCAAAACAGCCATTATAAATATATACAAAGAACTAAAGAAAACCATGTTCAAAGATATAAAATAATACTTTCTGATGACAATGTTACAACAGTTAAGGAATCTCAATGAAGAAACAGAAATTGTATTATTTTAAAAACAGAAATCTTGGAGCTGAAAAGTACAATAACTGAAAAGAAAAATCCAAGAGGGGCTCAACAGTAGATTTGAACTAGCAGAAGAAAGAATTAAACTTGAAGATAGATCAATGTAGATTATGCAATCTGAGAACAGAAAGAAAAAATGCTAAAGAGTAATAAGGCAATTTTTAAATTTTAATAAAGTACAACATCAACTTTTTCTTACATGAATTTTGCTTTTAGTGTTGCATCCAGAATCTCGTTACCAAATTCAAAGTCATTAAGATTTTCTCCTGTGTTTTATTCTAGAAGTTTTGTCATTTTTCGCTCTTCCATTTATTTCTTTGTTCCATTTTGAGTTCATTTTTCCACATGCCATTAGGTAAGGGTTTAAATTCATCCAGTTATATATGATTATCCAATTGTACCAACATGATTTGTTGAAAATATATGCTTCCCCATTGAACTGCCTTGACATCGCTGTCAGAAACCATTTGATCACATATGTAAAGGTAAATATTTAGACTCTCAGTTCTGTCACATTGGTATATATTTATATACTTATTCTAGCACTACAGTGTTGGTTATTATAGTTTTATAATAAGTTTAGAGGTTAGAAAGTGTAAGACCTCCAATTTTGTTCGTTTTAGCTGAAACATTTTGTTTATTCTAGTACTTTTGCGTTTTTATATGAGTTTTAGGAATGCCTTGTCAATTTTTACTAGATACTTTCTGGAATGTTTATAGGGATAATATTGAATTTATAGATCAGTTTTGAGAAAACTGTCATTTTAATAAATTTGAGCCCTCCAATCCATGAATATTGAACTCCATTCTATTTGATATGTTGGTGCTACTTTGAGTGAATTTTTTTTAAAACTCCACTGTTGCTACTACGCAGAAAGATGATTGATTTTTATATATTAATGTTGCATCCTGTGACATTCGTGAACTTATTTATTATTTTTTGTCAAAATATTTACCTTTGCCAGTGTTCTCCACCTCTTTTTGTGGTTTCAAGTTATAGTCTCGGTATCATAACCTTTTATTCTAACAGTTCTGTAGAATTTGTTGTAAGGCTATTTTGTTAGAATATTTTTTTAGCTTTGTTTGTTTAGAAATATTTAATTTAATTTAATTTTTTTTTTTGAGTCAGGATCTTACCCTGTCACCCAGGCAAGCTGGAGTGCAGTGGTACAATAGTGACTTACCACAGCCTCTACCTCCTGGACTCTAATGATCCTTCTACCTCAGCCTCCTAAGCAACTGAGACTACAGGTTTGTGCCATGATATCCAGCTAATTTTTTGATTTTTTGTAGGGTTGAGGTCTCACTTTGTTGCCCAGGCTGTTTTTGAATTATTGGGCTCAAACAATCCTCCTGCCTTAGCCTCCCAAAGTGTTGCGATGACAGGCATGAGTCACCATGCCGTGCTGGAAATGTTTTTATTTAACCTTAACTTTCGTAAGATATTTTCTCTAATAAAAAATTATTGATTGATGGATTAGAAATTTTTTTCAAGCACTTTGAGCACATCATTCCATTGCCATTTTGCCTACATTTCTCCTGATATAAACTTAGCTACTAATCTCATACCCTTTTTTTCTCATTAAACACTGTCCTGAGAGATAAAATGTTTACCATTGGGTATTTTAGGGAAAAGTGTACTTATTCATTCCCAAATGGTGCTAGGCAGCTTGGTTCCTGGAGTGAGGAATATATGGAGTAGAACCCCCATAGCCAAAATGGATATGTAAGGTGAGAAAAAAATTAATGTTTGATGATTTAAGGCATTAAGATTTTGGAGTTATATATGATAAATACATATAATTTTACCTATAATTTTAAGAGTTTATTAAAAATATTTTTAAATGTGCACTAAAATTTTTAAAAGGAAAAATGATTTTGGAGTTCGTTTTTACCATAACATAACATAGCCTTTGCAGACTGGTGCAGAAATTGATACCTAGAAGGAGGATACTTCCAATGCAAAAATAATAAGTGTTATTTTATTGGGGCTTTTGTAGACTATATGAAAACTGGTACCTAGAAGGAAGGTTCTTTCATAACAAAAATAATAAAATAAATGTTATTGTATTGTGAAGAGACATTAAGGAAGCTTTTCTGAAAGGCTGCGAAAAAATCAATCCCTATAAACAGTGGTAAACAATTGTTTTTAAAAAAAGTTATATGAGATAATTTTGAAAGTAGCTAATGCACCTAAAATTTATAGCTTTAAGGTTACAATTTGAAATTAAAAGTTAGTATAGTATTTATTAGTTACCACTGGCTGCATTTGAAAAGGTATTTTAAGAGAGAGATGAACTCATTAAATAGTTCACAAGCTGAAATGAAAGAGAATAGAGTCTAGAAATTTGAAGATTTTCATGGTTAATAAAATGAAAATCTCCTCAACAACTACCCATAAAGAAAAACACTGAGAAATCTTTTGAGTAAAAAGATGAATTATCTCAATGTTGCCCGAAGAACCAAAATTACTAGAATGACTGACACACGTATTGTTAAAACTTCCCAATGGTATAATTTATTTCAGAATAAAAATCAAAATAAGGTTGTGGAGACCAGTAAAGCCTTTCAATTAGACAAAGCGTTCAAGGAAAGTGAAAATGTTGCTAAGCCTGATTAGGTCAAGATACCCCAAATTAGAATGTTTTCAGTCTGGCTTCTTTCACTTAGTAATATAGATTTAAAGTTTCTCCATGTCTTTCAACGGCTTCATAGCTACTTTTTTTTTTTCTTTTTTTTTTTTTTAAACACTGAATAACATTCCATTGCTTGGATGTAACACAGTTTATTAATTCACCTACTGAAGAGATCTCATTTCACTTTCAATTTGGGTGATAATGAGTAAAGTGCTATAAAGATCCAGGTGAAAGTTTTTGGGTGGACATAAAGACAATTCCTTTGGGTAAATACCAAGAAGCACGATTCCTGGATTGTATAGGAAGATGTTCAGGTTTGATAACACACTGCCAAACTGTCTTCCAAAATGGCTGTACCACTTTGCCATCCCATCAGTAACAAATGAGAGTTTCTTTCACTCCACATCCTTGCTAGAATTTAGTGTTGTCAGTGTTTTGGATTTTCACCGTTTTAATAGGTGTGTAGTGGCAATTCATTGTTGACTTAATTTTTATTTTAAGTTACAATTCTTTAACGGTATATGATATTGAACACCTTTTTATATGCCTATATACCATTTGTATATCTTCTTTGGTGAAGTGTCTTCTCAGGTCTTTTGCCCATATTTCAAATCAAGTTTCTTTTTTTTTTTTTTTTGAGACGGAGTCTCGCTCTGTGTCACCCAGGCTGGAGTGCAGTGGCGCGATCTCGGCTCACTGCAAGCTCCGCCTCCCAGGTTCACGCCATTCTCCTGCCTCAGCCTCCGAGTAGCTGGGACTACAGGCGCCCGCCACCACGCCCGGCTAGTTTTTTGTATTTTTAGTAGAGACGGGGTTTCACCATGTTAGCCAGGATGGTCTCGATCTCCTGACCTCGTGATCCACCCGCCTCGGCCTCCCAAAGTGCTGGGATTACAGGCTTGAGCCACCGCGCCCGGCCATCAAGTTTCTTTTTGCCATTACTGAGTTTTAAGGTTTTGTTTCTTCTATACTTTGAATAACAGTCTTTCATCAGCATGTCTTCTGCAAATTTTTTTTCTTTTTTTTTTTTTTTTTTTTTGGTCTGTGACGGGTCTTCTCATTCTCTTGACATGGTTTTTCACAGAACAGAAATTCTGGTGTTTAAAAAAGTCCTTAATTTTTTCTTTTTTGTATCATGCCTAAAATATCACAATATCCTAGGTGATCTAGATTTTCTGCTGTTATCTTCTGAAAGTGATATAGTTTTATATCTTACATTTAGATCTAGGATCCATTTTGAGGTAATTTTTTAAAGTGTGTCAGGTCCGTGCCTAAAATCTTTTTTAATATGGATGTGCAGTTGTTTCAGTACCATTTGTTCATGAGATTATCATTGCACTATTATATTGCCTTTGCAATTTCATCAAAGATCAATTAATATATACGTGGGTCTATTTCTGGCCTCTCAATTCTGTTCCTTTAATCTATGTGTCTATTCTTTCACCAATGCCACACTTTCTTAATTATTCTAGCTTTATAGTAAGTCTGGAAATTACGCAGTGGCAGTCCACACTGACTTTGTTCTTCACCTTCAATATTGAGTTGGTTATTTTGGATCTTTTGCTTCTCCATATAAAATTTGAACTCAATTTAACAATATCCACAAAATAAATCACTGGAATTTTTGTTGGGACTATATTGAAACTATAGATCAGTTGGGAATAACTGAGATCTTGACAATATTTATGCTTTCTATCCATGAACATAGATTATCTCCTCATTTTTAGTTTTGTAAATTTCTTTTATCAGGGTTTTATAAGATTTTTAAAATATAGATTTTCTGCATGTATTTTTTAGATTTCTACTTTACTACAAGTAAAATTCATTTTTAAGTACATATTTCATTTCATTTTTAGAGCTAATGTAAATGGTATTGTGTTCTTAGGGTTTTTTTAAATTAAACTTTTATTTTAGATACTGGGCACACTGTACAGGTTTATTACATGTTTTATGGGCATATTTCTTTCAGGTAGTGAACATTGTACCCAAAAGGTAGTTTTTCAACCCATTCCTCCTTTGCACCCCCCACCACCCATAGTCCACAGTGTTTGTGGTTCCCACATTTATGCCTTTCCGTGCTCAATGTTTAGCTCCTACTGATAAGTGAGAATATGTGGTACTTGGTTCTCCATTTCTGCATTAATTCTCATTATGACTTCCAGCTTCATTCATGGTGCTGCAAAGAGCATAATTTTATTCCTTTTTATGGTTATGTAGTACTTCATGGTGTACATGTACCACATTTTCTTTATCCAGTGCACGATGCTATTGTGAATAGTGCAGTGACGAACATGCAAGTGTATATGTCTTTTTGGTTAAATGATCTATTTTCTTTTTGATATATACCCAGTAATAGGATTGCTGCGTCAAATGGTAGCTCTGTTTTAAGTTTTTTGAGAACTCTTCAAATTGCTTTACACAGTGGCTGAACTAATTTACATTCTCACCAACAGTGTGTAAGCATTCCCTTTTCTCTGCACCCTCACTAGCATTTGTTGCTTTTTGACTTTTTAATAATAGCCATTCTGACTGGGTGTGAGATGGAATGTCACTATGGTTTTCATTTGCAGTTCTCTGATGGTTAGTGATGATGAGCATTTTTAAAATATATTTGTTGGCCACCTGTGTCTTCTTTTGAGAAATCTATGTTCGGGTCCTTTGCCCATATTTTTAAAATGGGGTTATTTGTTTGGGGCTTGTTAATTTGTTTAAGATTCTTTTTTTTTTTTTTTGAGACAGAGTCTCGCTCTGTCGCCCAGGCTGGAGTGCAGTGGCACGATCTCGGCTCACTGCAAGCTCCGCCTCCCGGGTTCACGCCATTCTCCTGCCTCAGCCTCCCGAGTAGCTGGGACTACAGGCGCCCACAACCCCGCCCGGCTAATTTTTTTGTATTTTTAGTAGAGACGGGGTTTCACCGTGGTCTCGATCTCCTGACCTTGTGATCCGCCCGCCTCGGCCTCCCAAAGTGCTGGGATTACAGGCGTGAGCCACCGCGCCCGGCCTTAAGTTTCTTATAGATGATTAATGTTAGACCTTTGTTGAACGCTTAGTTTGTGAATATTTTTCTCTTATTCTGTAGGTTGTCTGTTTACTCTATGAAGAGTTCTCTTTACTATGGAAAACTCTTTAATTAGGTCTCACTGTTTAATTTTTGTTGTTGCAATTGTTTTTGGAGACTTGGCCAAAAATTCTTTGCTGAGGTTGATGTCAACAAGGGTGTTTCCTAGTTTTTCATCTAGGATACTTATAATTTGAGGTCTTGCAATTAAATATTTCATCCACCTTGAGTTAATTTTTGTCTATGGTAAATGTAAGGGTTGAGTTTTATTCTTCTGCCTATGGCTGGCATCATTTATTTAATAGGGAGTTCTTTCTCTATTACTTGTTTTTGTTGACCTTGTTGAAAGTCAGATGGCTGTAAGTGTGCAGCTTCATTTCTGGGTTTTCTACTCTGTTCCATTGGTCTGTGTGTTGGCTTTTGTAACAGTATCGTGCTGTTTTGGTCCTAATAGTATAGTTTGAATTTGGGTAGTATTATGACTCCAGCTTTGTTCCTTTTGCTTAGGGTTGGTGTGGCTATTGAGCTCTTCTTGGGTTCCATATGTATTTCAGAATTTTTTTTTCTAATTATGTGAAGAATGACATTGGTAGTTTGATAGGAGTAGCATTGAATCTGGAAAATTGCTTTGGGCAGGATAGCCATTTTAATGATATTTATTCTTCCAATCCGTGAACATGGAGTATTTTTAGTTTTAAATCCACTTGTTCATTGCTGGTATGTAGTATAGCAACTGACTTTTATATGTTAACCTTATATCCTGAAATCTTCCTATAATCACTTATTAGTTCCAAGTGGGATTTTTTTGTAGACTTAAAGTTGTTCCTAGGTATTTTATTCTTTTTGATACCATTTTCTGCTGTTGGATGAAATGTTCTGTAAATGTTATTTGGGTCCATGTTGTTGCTTAAGCCTGCTGCTTCACAATTGATTTTTTGTCCGGGTCATCTATCCCTTATTGAAAGTGGGTTATTGAAGCCTCCAATTCTCCATTGTATTGCTGTATAGGTCTTCCTTCAGTTCTGTTTATATTTGCTTCATATATTTTGGTACCCTGATGTTGGATGTCTATATATTTACAGTTGCTATATCCTCTTGAAAAATTGACCCCTTTTTTGTTATATAATTACCTCCTTTTTCTCTTTTGATAGTTTTTGTAGTTAAAATCTACTTTGTCTGATGTAAGTATAGCCATTTCTGCTGCACCTGGTTATCATTTGCATGCGATATCTTTGTCCCTTGACTGTCAGTCTATGTGTGTCCTTACAGCTAAAGCGAGTCTCTTTGTGTACACCATATTGTTGGATCTTTTTTTTTTTTCTTGTCCATTGAGTCACCGGGTTTCTTTTTATTGAATAATTTAATCCATTTACATTTATAGTAATTAATGATAGTAAGGACTTATTATTGTTATTTTGTTAATTGTTTTCTGGCTGTTTGTAGCACCATCATTCCATTGTTCATTTCTTGCTGCCTTTTTTTGTAATTTGATGATTTTTTTTGTATTGGTGTGCTTTGATTTCTTTCTCTTTCTCTTTTGTGTATCTACTACTGTTCTTTTTTTGTGATTACATGAGGTTTACATAAAACATCTTATAATTATCCTGTTTTATGTCAAAGATGTCAGAAATTACATCTTTTATACATTGTATATTCATTAATAAATTATTGTAGCTGTAGCTACTTTTACTTTTTTGGAAATAACAAATATTTATTATTTTTCATGATTCTGTGTGCCAGTTGGCAGTTATTTTTCTCTGGTCAAGTTCTGCTGTGGAGACTAAATGGTCCAGGATGCCTTCACTTACTGATAGTGGCCAGGCCGTTGTTCTCAAGTGGCCTCAGCTGGGTAAACTTGTCTTTGCTCCACTATGCATTATCTAATTAGCTCAAATTGTATTGGCTCTGCCCTTTTATGTACAGCAAAGATCTCCAGCATCCCTCTAGACTCTTAAACACACATCCAGTTATTTATTTGTTGAGTCTTGGTTGGTGTCTCACATAAACTCATCACTTGTCATCTGAAGTTCTTCCTCTTCAGTACTTTTGTGGAAATGTGTTTCCCACAGAACCACTGCAGGTTGGTGTCTACACCTTACCACAGCTGGTGATGTTCCCACTCTGTGAGAATACTATTGTTTGCATCAAGGGAATACTTTTCCTAGGTTCCTAATGCTGAAAATCCTCAAGGTATCAATACATCACCTCATTCCCTAGAGTTCTTGATATACTTACCAAAGCTAGGTCTTTTTTGTTTATTTTATTCTATTTTAAGTTCTAGGGTACATGTGCAGGATGTGCAGGTTTGTTACATAGGTAAGTATGTGCCATGGTGGTTTGCTGCCCCTATCAACCCATCACCTAAGTACTAAGCCCAGCATGCATTAGCTATTTTTCCTCATACTCTCCCCTCCACCATTTTTAATTTTTTTAACTTTTATACTACAGTTAAAAGTGACTTACACGCTACTCTACAGTATTAGAGTATTTTGAATTTGATGATATTTTTACACCTCAGTGACTATTATACTTTCTTTTGTTTTTCTATTGTTTGCTAGTGTTTTTATTTCAACTTGAAGAACTCCCTTTAGCGTTTCTTGTAGGGCAAGTCTAGTGATAATGAACTCACGTAGCTATTGCTTGTCTGGGAAAAGATTCTGGGTGAGCAGCTTTGCTGCTGGAGTCCTCAAAAGGTCCAGCCTGATGCCCAGGTCAGTGGGTGGCACAGCTGGATCCTGGACTTTAGTGGCAGGCCCGGATCCTGGGCCTGCTGGGGCCATCCTAGACCTTGGTCTTCAGGGACTAGCCTGGCACTAGATGGGTCTGGACCCTGGGTTTGCTATTATAGGTCTGGTACCAGGTTTCAGTGGGATGACCTGAAGCTGGGGTTTGTAACAAAGTCAGGTGCTCACTTCATTCACCTTCCCCCACATGGAGATTATCTCTCTCCATGCTGTACTGCTTAGGCTTGGGGTGGGGTGATGAAGGCAATGCAAAACTATCCTTCCTATCCTCTTTAATGCATATTTTCTTAGTTCTGTGCTATCCCCAGGTACTATAATATCTTACCTGGATTCTTTAGCCCTTGTGAAAATATTGTCATGGGTGGATAGTTGTTCAAATTGATGTTTCTGGAAGGGGACAAGTATCACTCTCCTAGTATTGCTTCATAGATGTAAGTGTATACTTTATTTCAGCTCAAGATGTGGGAATGACTGACTGTCTTGTAGTGGAGAAAGGGGAGACAAGAGTCAGAGAAAATTTGCGTGAGTAATATTCAAGCCAGGCATTGAAAGATACTTGGGAATTTAACAAGAAGTAATGTGTGATAGAAGTAATTGGAGTTAGGGGAGGCAGAAGTTATGGAAATGGACAAATCACAGAGGACTGTGTATGCCACGAAAAGGGGTTTGGACATTTGGCCATAAAGCACGAAAGAGCCATTGAAAGATGTCAAGACCCATGCCCAGATTTGGAAAATGAGCTAGAACAAAAATTCAGTGTGCAGAGTGAAGAATGAATCAGTGGCAGAATGGGGGAAAAAGCAAACGGATAGAAAAGAGGTACTGAAGAATATTCTATCAAATAAATAAAGTTTCCTCACATGGCTCACTTCTTTTGAACTTATGATGGGTCCATAATTATATGATCATTGCTTCTCATATAATAATTACTTCCAGAATTTTTCTGACCGGTGACATCATACTAACTTCTCAAATTTGCAGATCCTCCCTCTTTATATTTTTGTTTTCCCACATTGGGATCTCTGTTTATACCTAGTCTTTTAGCTCATTCCCCACTAGGGCCAGCATCTATCCAACTTTCTTATTTCCATCAACCAGTTCTTTTAGCAGATTTTTTGTTATTTGTCTGACAAGATATTTGAAATATGAATTTTAGAAAATTTGTTTTGTTTTACCAATGATTGTTCCACCTGTTATGATTAAACATTTCCCCTCCCAATAAAAACAAACCAAAGAAAGAAGACAGTAAACAGGATATTAAAGTGGCCCTTAATTTAAGTAAAGCTAAAGTAATCCAGTTGTGACACTAAGTATGTTTGAGTAATATGTTTGTATAATTGTGTATTTTTTAGAGAAAAATTGTTTATTGGGGAAAAAAAATCTCATGACAACTTCTTTGCAGTTTTGGTGTACTTTCATAGAGTGTTTAAATGACATTTCCCAAATTGCATCTATTGAACATAGTAACTATTTGAACAAGTTTGCATATGAATAATTGTCAAAATAAATCTACCCAAACTGAAATGATTATACTGTCTTCATATTCTCAAATTGTCTTTTCAACTGAGGTTTAGGTATCAAGGAGGACTGTATGGCATGTCTAAAACCTTGGAAGAAAATTGCCCTGTGTACTAAAAGAAACAAAGATTCAATTCCTGCTGTATCATAAAAGTCTAAAGAAGCATCATCTACAACCCCGGTATGTTTGTCTTTCTTCTCCTTAGTTGGAGTGGTCAAGTAGCTTTCTCAGTATAGGCCAGAAATAACTCCTGTTGGAGTATCTTCATAGAGGGGTTAACATACAGATAATTGCACTTGAGTATAGCTGAAGGTATTTGTGATTGAGGTAGTCCCAAAGGGAAATAAGGGGCCTGGAGACAGGTTCAAGCATATCAATATGCCAATCACAGCGAATGATGCAAAGGATGGTAAATGGGGGTTACTCGCACAGCAGTGAGATGTCTCAAGTTACCTAAGTGCCATAACTGGATACAGTAATCACACACTTGTCTCAATGTGACACAATCTTAACAGGAGTGTCCACTGTCCACTTAAAAAGGAGACAGTCTGGCAAACCTGATCAGATTATTGCTGTCATTCTATCCAGCAAATTAACAGGTTACCACATTGTTCACCTTGTGTGACACCATTGTGGGGTTTGACAGCCTGGACTTCAAGTGAGAAAATCCAGCAGGCTGATTTGCAAAGCGCCTACCTGAGATGACTCATCCAGTCTAAAAGGTTTCTGCATTGGTGCGTTGTAAGCAAGGAGAAGTTTCCCTAGAACAGTTTAGCAGTGAAGCCCTCTGTTGCCACTTTTTCCAGAGGTCTATGGAATAGTTAAATTCTGGAGGTTGGGCATTTGAAAATGGCAGCCTGATCATTCAAACTCATTACAGGTACTCTTTGAGTATAGAGGCTGTCTCCCCAAATGCCCCGGCCTTAAAAATAAATCATAGATACATTTAACAGGAAAAAAGTTTTGAGTGCCATTTATTAGCATCGTCACAGCTTTAGCAAAGGGGAAAGTTCAGTCAGTGAAAGTTGGGAGGGCAAGAATCCTCGTCACTACACAGTCATTTCCTCCATGTCAGAGCACAGTTAGCAAAGCTGAACACTGTTCTGGTTCCTCATCAACTTTTTACAGTGCTTCTGCTATATATGTCAGGGTTTGGAGCATGGGTCTGTGTATACACATGCACCTCTGTGTGTGCAAGGAGCACTCATGCAGTGCTATCTGTAGCCTCCAGTTATTCACAGCATCTGTTTCCTGTCCATCCTTATCTCAAAACCTGTTATGTCTCAGCTTAAATGCCATGTCTTTCACAGTGCACAAAGAAGGAGTATATGACTCTAACTCCCAAGCCCCCACTAAGTCTGGCATATTTGACTTTTTCTCCCACATTGTCCGTAAGTGCTGAAAAGTTCTGCCTCCTCTTTAATTCCTTCTTTGTCGAAACTCCTGAATTTTTTTAAGCCCCTAACACAAACTTTCTTCACCATGTGCTGAGTACTACATGTCAAAGCTGCTGAGGATGACGTTTCTAATTCAGAAGTAAAAAAAAAAAAAAAAGTTATGCAGAAATTCCAAGGAATCACTCAAAATATTCATCATTTTGGCCTGGGACACCTTAGATGAAAAGCATATAATTATTAAACTATTTTGCAGTTTCTCCAAGGTCTGAACATTTGTCTTATTGCCTACATTAAATATTTCCATTTCTTGGACATTTGGAAATGGGGCAATGTGTTTAAGGGATCACAGGCTTTTGGAGGCCTGTCCTCATGTGTATGGAACCTGTGTAGGTTGTTTAATTGCTGTGTGACCATACATCATCACATTAGCTGAACTGAGGCCTGTATTGATACCTGTATCAATCAGGTTTCTAGAGGAAACATACGGTACATTTAGATGAGGTAATAAGAAAACAGTTTAATGAAAGGACTATTTACGAAGATTTTTTGTGTAATTGTTTTATAACTCAGCACTTTACTAAATTCTCATTTTTTTCATATGGTAAGTTTTCCTTTAATTTTTTTAAATTAAAAAATGGCTATATGCTAGTTTTAATAGCATAACTAAAATAATGTATTAACCAAAATAAAGCTAATATATAAATGTTAAATAGACTTTAAGGCAAAAGTCATCACTATTTATACATAGCATCATTAAATAGTGACAAAACAACCAATTTTCTAGAATGTCACAAATAACTTGACTCTTCGTGCATCCATAAAATTGACATCAAAATTATCAAAAATATTGACAAAATTTCAAGAAAAAATGGACAAATACACAACCATGTTACAATATTTTTAATACCTTCTTTTCAGAGCTAAAAATTGGGTGGACAAAAATAGTTAAGAAAGTGAAAGAATTGAGAAATAAAGTAAGCAAGAGTGGATTTGAAACCGGACTTAATAAATGCAAAAAAAGAAACCCCTGTTAATATAAGACTATATTCTCACACTACAATTATGGGGTCAGTCAAGAAATAATGATTAACATTGAAATCTATACGACACTAAATGCACAATGAAAATTCCACTTACTAAAATTTGTGTCATGATGCTAAAACTGGTATTTAGAGGAGAATATATAGTCTGAAATGCATTAAGCAAAATAAAGCTAATATGTAAATGTTAAATAGACTTTAAGGCAAAAGTCATATGTTAGAAAGGAATGACTAACATATAACATAAAGATACATGTTAGAAACTAATAAATAATGTGTTTTATTTTTGTTTTTTTGAGGTAGAGTTTCACTCTTGTTACCCAGACTGGAGTGCAATGGTGCAATCTTGGCTCACTGCAACTTCCGCCCCACCGGGTTCAAGTGATTCTCCTGCCTCAGCCTCCCGAGTAGCTGGGATTATAGGCATGCACCACCATGCCTGGCTAATTTTGTATTTTTAGTAGAGATGGGGTTTCTCTATGTTTCTCAGGCTGGTCTCGAATCCCTGACCTCAGGTGATCCGCCCACTTCAGCCTCCCAAAGTGCTGGGATTACAGGAGTGAGCCACCACGCCCAGCCTAAAGAATGTTAATTAAGCTAAATGCTTAATTTTTAGGAACAACATAAATATTAATAGTAAATAAAGAAACACTAAAAGGAAGGAAATAGAAGACAAAGACAAAATTAATAACATGTTAATAATAATATACCTTCTATTTTCCTTTTACCAATTGTCATTACTGATATTAACATAACTCGATTTTTAAATTTTATCTAATATTTTCCCCATATTTTAATGAATTATTTTCTTATTTTCCTTGTCTCCCTTCCTGCCTTCCATCAGATTAATTATTATTTATTACCATTTTTGTCCTTTATTGTTTTGGAAATTTTTCTCTACTTTTGGCTTGGACACTAAGAATCAATTCATCTATGATTTGATTCCTTGAAAAGAATAAACTCAACTGGAGTTTTTAATAAATAAGAAAGTATACAAAAATAAAGGCTATTACAGTGAAGAAGGGGACACATAGCCAAAGCTGCAGGAAAATAACCGGCAAAGCTGTGCCAGGAGCTGACTTAGTCTTTTCAAAATGATCTTTGTACATTTGAAAATATGTTACTTCCGTAGTTTGAAATTGAAAACTGGAGAGGCTTTGTAAATTATAAGAGACTTTGTATCTTTCTGCATTGTTGCTTACCATGCTACTCCTGTAGCTACTACCCTTCTGCTGCTATCAGACATTTATGAGGAACTCAACTGTATCCGGCCTGAGCTTTTTATTCTACATGTGTGCTTTTTAAATAAAAGAAAATTGCCTTAGTTTTACAAATGCTGGCAAAAGACGTAAGACTTTATTACTTACAACCAAGCAGTCACTATGAAATTCTTGTTTATGTCAGTTTCACTAGTCTCCCAAAATTTCCAGGTGATAATGGGAACACAGGGCCAGAAAGATGCTATACACACAGTATTGTGCATCATGGCTGAGGAATTCTGAGTGAGTTTAGAAAATCCTAATAATTTGTAAGAGGGTGCTAAGTAAACCTGCCCAAAGTTTTATCCAGAAGGAGACTTTTTTTTTTTTTTTTTTTGAGACGGAGTCTTGCTCTGTCACTCAGGCTAGAGTACAGGGGCGCGATCTTGGCTCACTGCAACTTCCGCCTCTGGGGTTCAAGCGATTCTCCTGCCTCAGCCTTCCGAGTAGCTGGGATTACAGGCACCTGCCACTGCGCCTGGCTAATTTTTGTAGTTTTAGTAGAGACAGGGTTTCACCATCTTGGCCAGGTTGGTCTCAAACTGCTGACCTCGTGATCCAACCGCCTCGACCTCCCAAAATGCTGGGATTACAGGCATGAACCACTGTGCCCAGCCAGGAGACATCTTTAAAAAAATATGTTATAATAAGTTCCGGGATACATGTGCAGAACCTGCAGGTTTGTTACATAGGTATGCGTGTGCCATGGTGGTCTGCTGCACCTATTGACCTGTACTCTAAGTTTCCTCCCCTCACCCCCAACCTCCCAACAAGCCCTGGTGTGTGTTGTTCCTCTCCCTGTGTCCATGTGTTCTCATTGTTCAACTCCCACCTATGAGTGAGAACATGCAGAGTTTCGTTTTCCATTAGTTTGCTGAAGATGATGGCTTCCAGCTTCATCCATGTCTCTGCAAAGGACATGATCTCATCTTTTTTATGGCTGCATAGTATTCCATAGCATATATTTACCACATTTTCTTTATCCAGACTATCATTGATTGGCATTTGGGTTGGTTCTATGTCTTTGCTATTGTATATAGTGCTGCAGTAAACGTATGTGTGCATGCGTCTTTATAATAGAATAATTTATGTTTGTTTGGGTACATACCCAGTAACGTGATTGCTGGTTTAAATGGTATTTCTGGTTCTAGATCCTTGAGGAATCGCCATACTGTCTTCCACAATGGTTGAACTAATTTACATTCCCACCAACAGTGAAGTGTTCCCATTTCTCCAAAGCCTTGCTAGCAAGTATAGTTTCTTGTCTTTTTCATAATTTCCATTCTGACTGGCATGAGATGGTATCTCCTTGTGGTTTTGATTTGCATTTCTCTAATGATCACTGATGTTGAGCTTCTTTTCATGTCTGTTGGATGCATAAATGTCTTCTTTTGAGAAGTGTCTTTTCATATCCTTTGCCTACTTTTTGGTGGGGTTATTTTTTCTTGTAAATTTGTTTAAGTTCCTTGTAAATTCTGGATATTAGACCTTTGTCAGATGTAGATTGCAAAATTTTTCTCCCATTCTGTAGGTTACCTGTTCACTTTGATGACAGTTTATTTTGCTGTGCAGAGTCTCTTTAGTTTAATTAGATCCCATTTGTCTATTTTGGCTTTTGTTGCAATTGCTTTTGATGTTTTCATCATGAAGTCTTTGCCTATGTCTATGTCCTGAATGCTTTTGACAAGGATCTTCCAGGGTTTTTATAATTTTGGGTTTTACATTTAAGTATTTAATCTATCTTGAGTTAATTTTTGTATAAGGTGTAAGGAAGGGATCCAGTTTCACTTTTCTGCATATGGCTAGTCAGTTTTCCCAGCACCATTTATTGAATAAAATATCCTTTCCCCATTGCTTGTTTTTGTCAGGTTTGTCGAAGGTCAGATAGTTTTAGTTGTGTGGTGATATTTCTGAGGCCTCTGTTCTGTTCCATTGGTTTATATATCTGTTTTAGTATCAGTACCATGCTGTTTTGCTTACTGTAGCCTTGAAGTATAGTTTGAAGTCAGAAAGTATGATGA
Organism: Papio anubis; assembly: GCF_008728515.1. Taxonomy (NCBI): domain Eukaryota; kingdom Metazoa; phylum Chordata; class Mammalia; order Primates; family Cercopithecidae; genus Papio; species Papio anubis. The sequence continues at coordinate 91,792,746 of NC_044982.1, forward strand.
CTCCAGCTATGTTCTTTTTGCTTAGGATCGTCTTGGCTATCCAGGGTCTTAGCTTTATGTAGTTTATACAGGGTCTTTGATTCCATATGAAATTTAAAGTAGTTATTTTTCTAATTTTGTGAAGAATGTAAATGGTAGTTTGATGAGAATAGCACAATATTGATTCTTCCTATCCATGAGGGTGAAATGTTTTTCCATTTGTTTGTGTCCTCTCTTATTTCCTTGAGCTGTGATTTGTAGTTCTCCTTGAAAAGGTCCTTCACATCACTTGTTTGCTGTATTCCCAGGTATTTTATTCTCTTTGTAGCAATTGTGAATGGGAGTTTATTAGTGATTTGGCTCTCTGCTTGTCTATTGTTGGTGTAAAAGAATGCTTGTGACTTTTACACATCAATTTTGTATGCTGAGACTTTGCCGAGGTTGCTTATCAGCTTAAGGAATTTTGGGGCTGAGTTGATAGGATTTTGTAAGTATACAATCATGTCATCTTCAAAAAGAGATAATTTGACTTCCTCTCTTATTTGAATCTATTTATTTCTTTCCCTTGCCTGATTGACCTAACCAGAACTTCCAATACTATGCTGAATAGGAGTGGTAAGAGAGGGCACCTTTGTCTTGTACTGGTTTTTAAAGGGAATGCTCCCAGCTTTTGCCCATTCAGTATGATATTGGCTGTGGGTTTGTCATAAATAGCTCTTATTATTTTGCGATATGTTCCATCGATACCTAATTAATTGAGAGTTTTTAACACGAAGCATTGTTGAATTTTATCAAAGGCCTTTTCTGCATCTGTTGAGATAATCATCTAGTTTTTCTCTTTGGCTCTGTTTATGTAATGGATTATGTTTACTGATTTGCATATATTGAACCAGCCTCGCATCCCAGGGATGAAGCCAGCTTGATCGTGGTGGATAAGTTTTTTGACGTGCTGCTGGATTCGATTTGCCGGTATTTTATAGGATTTTCACATTGATGTTCACGA